>NW_027149886.1:300000-398361 GCF_031143425.1 Pleurodeles waltl
GGCCACTAACACGAGATCCCTTCGACAACGAGTCAACTGCTGACTGTTATGTGGTGTTCAGCTTGGGTTTTGTCTCCTGTGGCCTGACAAAGCCTCCTGACATTATCTTGTCCCTTCCCTTGCTTTGTAAGTTGGTATTCTGCTCACTTCACCAATGTGTGACACAGCTGGCACTCTCCTCTGTCATACTACCTCTGGATGATGATGACCCCAATAGTTTTACAGTAGGGACTCCTGTCCTTTTTACCCTGTAGCACACCGCGGTTGAGAGGTAGTCATGATGTCACCTTGTGCTCGACCCTCTCTTCTGCTCATATGTGCAAACATTGTATGGCATTATTACAAAGACTTGTAATGTCGCCTTGGTATTTTTATCTCTCCATCCAACAGACTGCATCCCCTTTACCTGTGAGGCTGGCCCGAGAAGAGTTTATCTTTGGATGGCATAGCTGCACATTATGATTTTTCCATTGCTTAATGAGGCGGCAGTGCAGAAAACAAATGCATTCACAGCAAATGGGGTAACTCTTAAAACAAGCATTGGTATAGCCAACAAATCTTACCTTCAGTGGAGCCGCCTGGCATTTTGCTTTGCAGATGCTTTTTGCTGACGCAGTTCCGCATTATCAAAAGAGAAATAATTTTAGAACACAGAAGTACATTGGCAGAAACAAAAATTATCCACTATAGCCTGATGCCGTACATACACTGCTACAAATACACACATATGCATCTTGAGATGGCGGGCATTTTGTTGTACCTTTCATTTTACCATTCCAAGACAACATAAGTTAATCATTAAGCAGTAAATTAAAAAGATATGCATAAAAGTATATAAAAGAGACAGGACTGGACTGGGAACCCATAGTAGCCCTGGCAAATTCTCAGACCAGCCCATAAGGTACATAGTGAGCAAGCCTGACCACTACAAATGGGTTTGCCCCTCCCTCCAACAAACTGTGCATTCTACCACACATTTTTCATGTTATAGTCAATTATATTAGTTTTTAAAGCATAGGAAATAATGGCCTTATAGTGCACCACGGTGCAGCCATCTTTATTGTTGCTGTTCAGTGATTCCCTCACCATCACCCTTCAACAGTGCCTCTCATCTCTCCATAGCCCTTCCTTCACATGTATTTCATTTGCTTTACTGCTCTTCTTTTACTAGTGTAGGGCATTGGAGCACTTGCATCACACAGACGTACATTGACAATGAATCATAGGTGTGTAAATCAGTGTATACAAAATTTGACATATGGCAAAGGTGACTACAAGGTGTAGGGTTCACATGGCATCCATACTGGTACATATTCATGTGAGTGCTTAGTTGGGGGAAGCATGAACTCAGGATTCAGAGCATAACACATTGGTTAGCGTTGGCTAAACTAATAACATTTTATTTCTACCAAAACAATCCTTTTTAGTAAAATTAGGATAATCAAAGACTTGGAAAAAACATATCTTTCTAACCTGTACCATACAGTTTGCATGCATCTCTTTGATGGCAGTTCATAGCTCACTGTGCTCGATTATGATTGTAACTTATGAACTGCACTGTAACAAAAGGATATGTATGACAAACGCAGTATCCCACGGAGCACTGCACATAAAATACTGGTTTGTAATCTGCAGAGTACACATTCTTTGCAGCAGGCATATTAACCCTCTGCGCTACCTTAGAGGAATCAAAACTGCCACTATACAAAACTCAGATTCCTCTCCAGCAAGTACATGAATCACCAGTGTTACCTTGGCACTTTTATTGTTGCCTGAAAACTGTTGGATGTACAAGGAACTCTGCAGTGCTTTCAAAACTGCTGTACTGCTACAAAACCAGCACCCTAGTAACAAAAGCAGCCACCACCCTTCCAGCTCCCAGGGAAATGCCCCATGCCCAGTCCGGCAATTTCGGCCTTGAAATCAGAAAAGAACAGTCTGGTGGCAAATGGCAGATGCAGGCCCTATTTAAAAAAAAAACAAAAAGGGGTCAGTGGGAAGGGTAGAGGTAGCAGTGGAGGACCCCGTGGAAGATATAAGCCAACACTGTGGCTGGAGCAACTGGGAGGTGGCGGAAGAGGGTTACTTGAGTAACAGAGCAGCTGGTGACAGGGTTTGATACGTAAATAAACAAGCATTGGCAAATCCAATAGGTCTCGTCTTTACAAGAGCTATTGTCTTGGCAGTGTGTTTTTGCCATGGTGTACACGTGAAGTGAGGATGGGTTAGCCAATAGTTCGATGAACATCTTTAAGTCTACTATATTGGCAGGACACCTGCCAATCTATGGCTTCCCAGTGGGAGAACACCCTTTGGTCAGGAAACTGATAAGGGGGCATCAGGTTATCTTTTCGCCGTAGCCTAGCTATTTCACACTATGGGATGTGAACAAGGTTCTCAACTTTTTTCTCCCATGGCAACACAATAAATACCTTTCCAGGAAACAATTATCAGATAAGTTGGCCATGTTGTTATGCCTGATTTCACGTAGGAGAGTGTCCGATGGGCGGGCCCTGCATATTACAGGTAGGATAATCACCCCAGATGGGATTACGTTCTACACTTCTAGGACAAAATGTAATTCCAGAGTGGTCTCTTACCCTTCTTTTAATGAAACATCCAATCTGTGTGCGGAAAGATGTATTAGAGCCTATGAAGCCATGACGGAGGATGTTTGCTTAGCTGGGGGACGCCCGCTCTTAGTTTCCTTACGTAAGCCATTTAAGGTGGTGTTTTCTCCCACAATAGCCAAATAGGTGAGGTATGTCATGCAGGAAGCTGGCATAGTTACGACGTTTTTTGTGCACACGCAGGAAGAGGCGCAATGGCTTCAAAGCTAGGCTGGAAGGTTTTTGGAATACATCTGATTGGTCATCCGACTCTACATTCAAGACATTTTACTTCAGACCTGTAGTTAACATGGCTACATTGCTCATCAGTAAACTTTGAACTAGCATAATCCTTGCCTCCGGTCTGCCATAAAATATAACATTTCTTAGCTTTCGTAACAGAAAGTTGCATTTCTATTAAGGACAAGGAGGTGAGGATAATTCCCACCGAGTTGGAGAGATTTCTACCCTCCTTATCTTGAAGTTATGGATGGTGAGTTTCTGAGATCCGTATGATATAAGACATTTTCTGATTATTCATGTGGAAGGAGTGGATTTGTTATTTATCAAGTATACTGTTGTGTTTTTCTTGTATGACTGTACTGCTAATGTGCAAGGTTATTTTTCATTGATACTAGGAGAGATGAGTTATGAGGCTCTCCTTTTTCTGCAGGGAATGAGACCGCTGAACAAGAATGAAAAAAGTATAACTGGAGGCGCCTGTTGCATGAAGAAAGAGGAAGTTTAGGTATGGACTATGGACTATGGACTATGTTTAGGATGAAGGGCGTTGATTGGTTGTTTTTTCTCCTTCCTAAAGGTTCACTTCTTCTTGAATATCGCTTTAATGAATTATCCATAAATAGAAAGCCGGGGTACTTTTATTAATAATCAGTAGATTCTCCATGGCCATTGCTTCATTTGTAGGTAGGGAAAAATGAAAGTTATATTTGCTGTGTCACTGGGAAAATATTGAGGCTTTGACAAAAATTAAACTGACACTGGGCCAAAAACAACAGAAAACATGAAGGATTTTAAATCACCTGCCAATTCTCTTTTTAATTGGAGCTTAACAGGAGTGGAACATGTTGGAAGATTGGTGGGGGGGAGGTGGTTTGTCTAATACGATTCAACAAGAATGCTCAATATATTCTAGTCTATCTACTCTGTAACCCAAAGGGGATCGATCCTGTGTGGTAGGGAAAGCCAAGCGAATGAGACGCGGTATACTAATTGAGCCCTGTATTATCAACTAGTCACATCTTTAATCCTCTCCTGAATGGAAACAAACCATCCTTCAGAATGAAAGTCAGAGGTGTGGAGTAGTCCACAAATCTAATAAAGCCTCTAATCACAGATTCCTTAATGTGGGATCAGACTGTATCCAAAAATATTTTTGGGAGCAGTACTCCTGCGTGCCGGTAGGTGGCGTCATCTGCACTGGAAGTGACGTGTGCAGTGCCTATATACGTGACACCCATTGCGCTGACTTTAGTTCTTTTCTTTCTGTGTCAGTCCGCGCAGGTCTGGGAAGAGTTAACCTTTGGTCATTTTTTGACTAAACTTTTTTTTTTTTTTTTACTTTTGTCAGTCTTTTTGAGGTTTTTCCTCCTGGTGTGGCAGGACGTCATCAAGGAAAGCCAGCTTCAAGCCTTGCGGCACCTTTCACCGATCAATGTCAGTGACGGATATGCACCTTGTATGCTTCAGGTGCGACCACAACACTAGGGTCTGTACTAATTGCCACGCCATGAACTTGAAGGCCTTGAAGGAGCAGTCCTCAAGCTCCTGGCAGCTCGACATGCGATGCCACGACAATCTAGATCCCGATCGACAAGAAGGTCCCGGGAGCAGTAGCAGAGTCCGAGATCCTCGTCGCACTCAAAGTCGTCTGGCCATTAGGGTAAGTAACACCATCACAAGAAGAAGAAGGAGTCAAAGAGATCTTTGACTTCACCCTGTCAAGTCGAGACGAGGGAGCATCCACATTCAAGACCTGGATCTGTGGTAGACCCAGTGTGTGTGCTGCCTCCGATTCACCCCGATTTTCCAGGAGCTTGAGCACCCCCACCCAGTTAAGAGTTCTATGAGGCCATGCTCCTCCTATTTGGGCGTACTGTTCCCTTCAGCATGCATTCAGGCCTGGGGGTTCGCAAGGGCCCTTCTGGTTCAGCTCTTTCGGCTCCAGCGTTGGCACCAGTGATGCCCCTGGGATCCGTTCCTGGATCCGGACCGATGCTGCTCATACCATCTCAACCTTCCCTGTCACCGGTCCCGAAGTCAACGTTCCTGGCTGCACCATGCCTTTTCCAATCCCGACCATGATACAGAGCTGGAGGGGCATCATCCAATGCTAATTCCCTCGCAGACTGGAGCCACACCTTTTAGGTCGACGCAAGAGTCCTACTCTTCTGGGCTAGAATTCAGGGAGGAATGGGAGGAGTCCCTGGCCCCTGAGAAATACCAGCCATAAGGCACTATGGACTAGTGTGAGGATCTGAGTGAGGTCAGTGGACACTTGCCCCCGGTACTGGCATGCCTTCTCCCCCTACCGTGGCTACAGAGGAGAGAGCGTCCTTTGCAGTGGTGATGAGGAGGATGGCTGAGGTCCTTGACCTCAGCCTACTATCGCTGTCAGTCAAGATGAATGTCTTGAAAGAAGTGCTTTAGCTGGGAGTGTCCCAAGCAGAACCGCTTCTCCCTTTTAATGAGATACTTACTGACTTCCTGTTTGGGACCTGGTCCAAACCCACAACAGGGGCTTCTCTGAACCAAAAGATTGCCTGCCGCCACCGTCCCGCTACTGAGCATCCAAACCTCCTCTCACAAATCCCACCCTGGAGAGCTTGGTGACCCAAGCCTCCACTTCCCATGTAAATCCTGGTGCATTCCCAACCTCACCACCAGATCGGGAATCCTAGAGGCTGGACACCTTGAAGAAGAAGATGTTCTCTTCTGCCAGCCAGTGTGGCACTGCCTTCTTTGAACAACGCATGCCTTTTGGGCCACTATTTCCACGTTCTGTGGGATACGGTTGTGCAGGAGGAGGCTTGGGACATACTCTCCCATGCTGTTGCAGACAGGAGGAATGCAGCTCACAATTCGATGAGGATTAGACATGACTTTAAGAAACTGGCCCCTTGTTGCAGTAGCCCCCTCCACACATTTTGCCTGATATTTGATGCTAACTTGACTGAGTGTGTGCTGGGGTCCTGCTGGATCCTGCTAACCAGACCCCAGGACCTGTATTGTTTTCCCAAAAGTGTACCATTGTTTCCCCAATTAGCACACCTCTGTCACATAGATAAGTCCCTTGTAAAAGGTACCAGTGGTACCAAGGGCCCTGTGGGCAGAGATGGTCCCTAAGGGCTGCAGCATATATTATGCCACCCTAAGGGACCCCTCACCAAGCACATGCACACTACCATTGCGGCTTGTGTGTGCTGGTGAGGAGAAAAAGGTAAAGTCGACATGGCATCCCTCTCTGGGTGTCATGCTTAAAAACCCCTGCCTGTGGCATAGGTAAGTCACCCCTCTAGCACGCCTTACGGCCCTAAGGTAGGGTGCGCTATACCACAGTTGAGGCCATGCTGCATGAACAATATGCCCCTGCAGTGTCTAAGTCCATTCTTAGACATTGCAAGTGCAGTGTGGCCCTATTAAGCACATGGGCTGGGAGCTGTCATTACAAACTCTACAGTTACATGATGGCTTCACTGAAGACTGGGAAGAGTTTGGTATCAAACCTCTCAGCACAATAAACCTACACTGATGCCATTGTTGGATTTATTGTCAAATGCATACAGAGGGCATCTTAGAGATGCCCCCGTATTTTACCAAACACTTAAGTGCAGGGCTGACCAGTCTGTGCCAGCCTGCCACTAACAGACAAGTTTCTGACCCCATGGGGTGAGAGCCTTTGTGCTCTCTTGGGTCAGAAACAAAGCCTGCCCTGAGTGGAGGTTCTTCACACCTTCCCCCTGCAGGAACTGTAACACTAGGCAGTGATCCTCAAAGGCTCAGGCCTCCTGTTACAGCGCCCGAGGGCACTCCAGCTGGTGGAGATCCTCGCCCGCCCTCCAGACCAGGCCCCACTTTTGGCAGCAGGTCCGGCGGGAAAATTAGGTAAAACAAGGAGGAGTGACCACTGCAGCTAGAACTACCCCTAAGGTGTCCAGAGCCATAGTGACCCATTCCTTGCAGAATCCTCCATCTTGTTGTGGAGGAGAGGGACCAGTAGGGATAGGAATGTGCCCCCTCACCAAAGGAGTGGGCACAGGAAGGGTGTAGCCACCCTCAGGGACAGTAGCCATTGGCTACTGCCCTCTGAACCCTTTAACGCCCCTAAATCTAGTATTTAGGGGTACCTCTGAACCTTACTCACCAGATTCCTGGGGACCTCCAGAAAGAAGGATTGCAAAGCCGACCCCCCAGCAGTGAAGTCTCCAGACGAAAACTGACTTGGCCCCAGCGCTACCGGCCTGCCTACAGTTTCAAGACTCCTGCTCCAAAAGGGCGACGCAGCCTGCAGGACCAGCAACCTCTACAAACCACCAGAGGGCTGCTTGCCCAGCAGATGACAACGAACTCCCGAGGACTGCGGCCCTGTCCAGAAGAAACCTTCCAAAAGGACCCCAGAACCGCCCTGGATCCATGAGCCCTGCCACTCTGTAACCAAAGCCCACGGCCCGAGTCCAGGTGACCTACGGTCCCAAAAATGTCCCAATGCGATTCCGACCTTGAGTCTACCCTGGGTTGACCCTTTCTGGCCAACACAACAATGCCTGCAGCCTGAATCTATTGGACCCCCTTGGATATAAGAACAGGATCCAACTAAGATTCCCAATGCCCAAGGAGGCCCCTGCACCTGCAGCACCCTGACCTTAGTGAATCCGACAGACTGTCCAGCGGGCTCCTGTCCTGCTTGTCCAGCCTTTGGTTTACCGCAACCGACCCCCTGGACCCAGCCTGCAGCATCTTTTGTGACCCCCAGGGTTCCCCCAGTAAAAAGCATTGTGTGCCCAGCTCTGTGATCAGACCCTGCACCTAGCCCGGCCCCCACTCCCTCACGTGCTAACCTAAATGCCCCAGGCCTGTGTCCTGAAACTGTGGGTACTTACCTGCAATTAGTTTTCTACTGAGCACCCCCAATCCTCATAGGATTCCATTGAATACCTGACACCAATTTTGACCTCTGCACCCAGACGGCCCCATGTTGCTGGTGGTGCACCTTTGGGATCAGCCTAAAGTTTGACCTGTGGACATCCTAACCTCTGAAGTCATGTACTTACCTGTTAACTATGTTAACACTTTTCCCCTTTGGGATTCTATTGACTCCTATATATTGCACTTTGTCAACTTTTGAAATTGAAAAGTGTTACTTGTAAACTGCTTTATCTGCAAAAATCAAAGTACATTTGATACATATGCTTAATACCTAATTACAAATGTACTTACCTGCAACAAAGATCTTCTGGTTCTAGTAATAAAGTAACAACATACATTTTTGCTATATAAAAACAATTGGCCTGGAGTTATTCATTGAGTGTGTGCCTCATTTCTTGACTGTGTGTGTACAACAAATGCTTTGCACTATCTTCTGATAAGCCTAACTGCTCGACCACACTACAACAAAAGAGAGCATTAGTATTATGTACTTTAGCCTCTGTTAAGCCTCTGGGGAACCCCTGGACTATGTGCACAGTACACCTCATTTTGGTATAGGTTATACAGAGCCAGCTTCCTACAATGACCTACTCACTGGGCAGAGCAGGTTCACCGATAGTGGCCTTATGACGCCACCCCTGGTGAGGTACTGGCTTTTCTGGGCATGTCCAAGCACACCCTTTGAAGGCTCCTGTCTTTTTGGAGACAAGGTGGATTCAGCGCTGGAGCGCTTATCGGACAGCATGGCCCTTGCCACCTCAGTGCACCTTTTGCTCTTTTTGTGGCCACATAAGGGTCTTCCAGACATGTCAATACCCTCCAGACACCGCACAGTGCATCTTCCCAGCCTCTGCGTGGCCGAGAACGTGGTACCCACAGACTCAGTGGGTCGGGCAGCCAGCGGTCAGGTCACCAGCCTTCAAATCCTTTTAATCAGCCTTCTTACCATCATGGGCACCCAATGGGTGGCAGGATTCACCATCACCTGCCTCACTGGCATTCCATACCTTTGGATGGGTGAGTTTTATAGGTTGTCCAAAAGGGCTACTCCCTCCCCTTCATGACTAACCCACTTCCTAGCCACCAATATTCGTCAGGCTGATGGAAGATCACCTATCCTTTCTCTTCCAGGTAGCGACGGCTGTCTTGGCCAAGGGAGCCATAGAGAGGCTGCCGACACCAGAAGTAAGTCGTGGTTGCTATTCCTGCTATGCTCTGGTGCCTACGGAGTACAGAGGCTCTGTCCCATCTTAGTACAGCAACCTTCAGTTTCTTCCTTAAGAAGAAGTTCAAGATGCTCACACTAGCTCAGGTCCTGGCTGCTATCCACCCGGGAGACTCGATAGTAGCACTGGACTTTCAGGACACATACTTTTGTATTCCCGTCGTGCCTGCCCAAAAACATTACCTGTGGTTTATGTGGACAATGAGTACTTTCATTTTGCCGTGCTCCTGCATGGCCTTACCAGCGACCCTCGGGTGTTCACCAAGGTGTTGGCAGTGGTTGTAGCTCATCTGTGGAGATCAGGGGTGCCAGTCTTCCCCTATCTCAACAACTGGCTGTTAAAGGCAGGCTCGCCACAGGGTGTCGTCTCCCATCTCCAGACAACAGCGGATTTCCTGCATTCGCTGGGGTTCACTATCAACGTGCCAAAGCCATCCCCGGCTCCCTTTCAAATTCTTCCTTTCATCTGAGCTGTTCTGGATACAGTGACGTTTTAGGCTTATCCTCCCGAATGGCTAGTCCAGGATATTTAGACTATGATACTAGTGTTTCAGCCTTTTTCCTGGATTTTGGTGAGACTGATTCTGAGGATGCTGGGATGCTGCCTCCTGCATCCTGCCTGTGGCATATGCCAGCCGGCATATGTGGGCTCTGCAGTGGGACCTGAATTTCCAGTGTGTGCAGCATCATGGGGATCACTCCAACATGTTCCAGATCT
The DNA here is from genome assembly GCF_031143425.1 of Pleurodeles waltl. Classification (NCBI taxonomy): domain Eukaryota; kingdom Metazoa; phylum Chordata; class Amphibia; order Caudata; family Salamandridae; genus Pleurodeles; species Pleurodeles waltl. Next base: position 309,719 of record NW_027149886.1, read on the forward strand.
TGGAGCGAACTACAAAATATCTTCATTAGTGGCTAACAAACCACAATTGGGTCAGCGACAGACCCTCTTCCTTCTCCAACCAGAACTGACAGTAGTGACAGATGTGTCACTCCTGGGATGGGGCGGCCATCTGGAAGATGTGGAGATCAGAGGACTCTGGACTCTGGCAGAGTCCAGACTCCACATCAGTTTGTTGGAGCTCTGAGTGATCTGATTGGCATTGAAAGCCTTTCTATCCTTCATCAAAGGAAGGCTAGCGCAGGTGTTCCTGAACAACACTGACACCATGTGGTACTGCAGCAAACAGGGCGGGGTGGGGTCGTGGACCCTTTATCGAGATCCTTCATCTATGGACATGGCTGTAATCTCAAGGCATGTCCATGGTGGTTCAACATCTGGCATGGTCTCTGACTGCTTCAGCGGACAAACACAGGTGACAGGGCCTCACAGATCATGAATTATGTCTCCATCTCGAGGTCCTGCAAGGTTTCTTTCAGCAGTGGGGAGGGCACTGGTTAGATCTGTTCACCGTTGCCAAGAACGTGCAGTGTCAGCAGTTTTGCACACTGGAATTTCGATGTGGCTCTCGCTCAGAGACGCTTTTCTTTTTGAGTGAATCTCAGGCCTCCTGTACACTTGTCTGCCCATGCCACTCCTGCCCAGAGTTCTCAAGAAGATCAAGAATGACCTGGTGCGTCATCCTTGTGGTCCTGGAGTGGCCATGGAGAGTTTGGTATCCCGAGCTGTTGAGCATGGCCATAGATCCTCCAGTCAGGCTGCCCCTTTAGGAGGATCTTGTGTCACAGCAGCAGGGAAGGGCCCTCTACCCAAACCTGTAAACTCTTTGCCTTCCTGTGTGGAGATTGAGTGGCAGCAGTTGACAGCTTTCAGCCTTCCTCCCAAAGTCTGTAGCGCTATCTTGGCAGCCATGTATCCTTCCACCAAGATGGTATATGCCTGCCTTTGGGGAAAATTTTCAGCATGGTGTCCTGAAAGACAGTTGTATCCCCCTTCTGCCTCACTTTCTCAGGTTCTCCGTTTTATCCTTTCTCTTGCCCAGCAGGGCTCTGCTTTGGGCACTTTGAACTATCTCTTCTATTTATGTTTTTTGCAGTTGCCTGACCAGCCGTACCTCTTTAAATCCTCTATAAATATGTTCTTGAAAGGTTTGCAACATTTGTGTTCGCCTTACCCTTTCATTATGCCTCATGGGGACCAGAATCTAATCCTTACTCTTCCTATGTGTGCTCCCTTTGAGCTTTTGCAAAAATGTCCACTCGAGCTCCTCATTATCAAGATGGATTTTCTTGTGGCTGTAACATCTGCCCGAACAGTCAGTGAGCTTCAGACTTTGTCATCTAAACCCCCAACTTGAAAATCTACCTAGACAAACTAGTGCTATGTACAAGAGCTTCCTTTATACCAAAAGTGTTCACTCCCTTTCACGTACCCCAGTCCATCACTTTGGCTATTTTTTATGCTCACCCACATCCCTCTAAAAAAGATGAGCGACTTCACCATCTGGACCCAAAAGGAGCGTTGTCGTTCTACCTTGACCACACACAAGAGTTGCGGGTGGACGACCAACTCTTCTTGAAGTATGTTGGAGTAAATAAGGGATGAGCCATACAGAGGCATACCATCTCCGGATGGATGGTGCTCTTTATCAAGGACTGCTATGCGTTGGTAAGCAAGCAACCCTCTGAGGATTTGTGTGCTCACTGCACCAGTGTAAAATCTGCGACCACTGCGTTAGCCTGCAGAGTTCCCGTCCTGGACATCTGTCACAAAGCAACATGGGCTTCCTTACACACGTTCAGAAAGTACTACTGCCTAGACAGTCAGGACCGTTGAGATGGGTATTTTGTCATCTTAGTCCTACAGGACTTCCTTTTGTGAAAGTGGTTCACAGACCCACCTCTGCAGATGGTATTGCTTGGGTATCTATTCTAAGGTAAGGAATCTCTGGCTAGAAGTCGCGATCGACAAGTTACTTACCTTCGGTAATGCGTTATCTGATAGAGACTCTGTCTAGCCACAGACACCCATCCTCCCCGCTCTGTGAATGGATATCTAGTGACAGGGCTGTTACCCTTTCAGGGCCCTAGTTTTTCCACACCAGTGGTCAGTGTTCTTCTTGGCCCCGTGCTTCTGGTGAGGAAAGTCATGAAAGGAAACCAATGTCAGTGCTCTGGGGTAGCACCTATATAGGCACCACGCTTGTCACTTCAGGCACGAACAACGCCAACTACAGCATGCATAGCCCAACGGCGCCACCTACTGGCATACAGGGATACTGCTTACAAAACAATGTCCAAATCCATTCTTACGCCTGGAGATAACTCTAAGGTAAGGGATCTGCGGCTAGATAGTCTTTACCAAATTGTTAATTAGGGTTAAAAACTGAAAAAGTCTGGACGCCACATCTGACTTTCTTAATGACCGGGACAAGCAACAGTCCTTGAGTAGTTGATCGTCGGTTTAGACTCAGTTTGTATGGTTTGATGAAAGTATCTAAAAAGTTAGGGTTTGTGCCGTAAATTACCTTGTGGCAAATACATACTGCTTTGAATGTTATTCTTTTTTCTACTGGGAGAAAATCCAATTGTATTAGATGGTCCAAAACAGGGGGTATGGTAATGGTCTAGCTGCTAAATTGTGATTCAACTCTAGTTGATAAAGCTTCTGTTTAGGTATTCTCAGATAGATTCCCTTGTAATAATCAGCTGTGATCAACTGTCAACAATCAGTCGACCATTGGGTGCTATAGGATTTTGAATCTTCAATGAGAAAAATATGGCTTATCCACATTTAAACCTAAGAAATGTGCTTGCACCCACTGGGCTACTGAGGCTATACAAGCTTTGAAGATCTTCTTTTTAGTCTTCCTGTCTCCATCCTATGTTCATATCAATTCTGTGTAATTTGTGTATGACACAAGTTCCAGGTTAAAATATTTAATTCATTTGATCGGGGGGAGGGACACACAGATATTAAATAAGACTGAACTTAGGGATGAACCCTGCGGTACTCCCTTTGTAACAGCCTAAAATTGAGACCTGAAAGGTGGCATGGGTACTGCCTGGCTATGGTCTTTTGTGTATGATACAAGCCAATCATGTGCCTTGTCAATTGTGTCTATTTCTTAAAGTCTGAAAGATAACACTGTGGGACACAGTGTCAAATGCTGCTGAAAGGTCCAACATGATCAGGGCCACGCTGCCTACTACATTCTGTATTCTGCATGGCTGATTCATCATAAAGACCACAGCTACCTCTCTGCAATGTCCTGCACTGAAAACCTGGCTGTTCAATCTCCAAGGCCTCATTGGTTTCAATGTAGGTAGGCAGTTGCTCAGTGACTATTACTTTTTATGGCCAAAGTGAAGAAAAGATAAAGAGTTGGGTGTTCAATTTGTCAGAATTGATGGATGAAGAGAAGCTTCTTTAAATAAAGGGATAATCATTGATTTATTTGAACATAAAGGGACGACCACCTGATTGACTGATATATTGACCAGAGAATTGAACGTGGAAGCAATGTGATCCAAAAGAATGTGAAAGATTTTGGTGAGGCAGGGTTCCAGCTGGGACTATGAGTTAAAAAATTTACTGATACACACTGCCACTCCTTCTCTTACATTTTCAAACTTAACATGTTGTAGCTTAAATCAGTCACTTCTGTTCACCTGATTCTTTGATGATATACATGAGGCAAGAACCTCCTTTCTCTACTTAATTTCTGAATACATTTCTTCAGTGTACTTGACAAAGAACAGCAATAATGTGTCACAAATATTTGTGTAGGTAATGTAGTATTTTTACAACCATCAGGCTTGGCTAGTTCTGACAATCTTAAATAGTTCTTGCCTTAATTGCTTGCCTGTATGTTATTAGGTGGCTTTTACTATATCCTCTACACCATAGTTATTCCATTGTTTTACAAGTGCATCTAACTGTATTGAATTCAGTGGCTTTTATGGTGTTGTTTTCTTCTTCATGTTAGTTTTGAGTTGGGCTAAGGCTTGAAAAGCACTGGTACTCCATATTAGCCACCATTTTATTAGGATCAGTAGTCTGTTGTACCATTCATTGTGCATAGGCTTTTATGGGTAACTGTTGAGAATTATCATTTTTTTGTTTAGTATCCTACTGTGTCCTTAGTTAGAATTGAACACAATGTTGAATGTTATTACTACCAATCTACTGGTTTATAATTATTATAAGAAATTATGTAATTGTTCACAAACACTAACCCCTCAATAAGAGGCTGGTGGTCCTGGGACCGCCAGACTCTCGGTGGAGGTTGGACCGCCACCAAAGCAGCGGCCCGGCCTCCACATTATGACCCTAGTGGAGCTGCCATGGTCCGACCGCCAGTCACCAGCCTGGCGGTCCAGGCGGTCTTATTCTGCCAAGGCAGCGCTACAAGCAGCGCTGCCCTGGGGATTATGACTCCCCTCTCTGCCTGCTTTTACATTGCAGTCCCACTGCCATTCAAAGGCTGGCAGAGATGGGGTGCCAGGGGCCCCATGGACAGCCCTGTCGTGCTTTTCACTGCACAAATTATGGGCAGTGAAAAGCGCGACGGGTGCAGTTGCACCTGACACACCGCAACATTGCCACCGGCTGTCAATGTTGTGGTGAGTTTCCCGCTGGACTAGCAGGCGGAAATGCTGTTTCTGCCTGCTGGCCCTGGCGAAACCTCACAATAGGGCCAGCAGGCGGAAAACTGGAGTGGCGGTTTTCCGACCCACAGAGTTTGCTACGTCAGTAGTAGAATCGATCTTCTGCTCCAAAACTGAAAGTTCTTCCTGCATTAGTAATATTTGTTGTGGCTATAGAATCCTTATTGTTGGCTTTGAAAGTAAACTCACTTAGTACTAATAAATATGAAAAAAAAGAGACCGTGAGAATAATTGTTGCCATAGTTATAGCCAAAATCCTTAGCAGTACCAGATGGATGCTAATGTAATACAGCTGTGATAGTTAAAGAGGAGGGTGATGGGTAAACTACAGTTAAGTACTTCTGTTGATCTAGTCTGAGTAGCCAGAAAATTAGAATGCCCCCATTTGAACCATACCTCTAATCACAAAAAGCATGTAAAGTGAGCAAACCCAACCTTAATTAGAAGAATCCATTTCACCCTTTGATTTATCTTTCCATCATCCATTCTTTCACTCTTCCATTTGATCATTTCGATCTATTCATTCATCCAGCTGTCCGACATCCCTAAACCTTTCCATCCAACATTCACTCATCCACTTATCCAACCATGCTTTCTTCCATCCTCCCATACATCCTTTTACCCTCATACACACGCACATGTATATATATACACACACACAAACTACACGCACCCATCTTTTCACACATCCACTCTTTCACTCATCCTCCCATACATCCTTTTACACACACACATATATATGCATCCATCTTTTCACACATCCATTCTTTAAGCTATATGCCCATTCTTCCATTCATTCTCCCTTTCATCTATCGATCAATTCACTCTTCTATCCATCCTTACCCTTCCATTTATTCTTCCTTTCACTCTACCATCTTTTTACCCTTCCACGTTTCTGTCCTTTAACCCTTCAGTCCATTACTTTGTAGACCCTTCCATTCTAGATGTGGCCTTTTTTCATGACTTTCAGGTTTCTTTCCTTCTCAGTCCCCAGTTCTCCTCCCATTCTTTCTCCTTTCCATTTTTTCTGTCATTCATACTTTTTTCTTACTTTTCTGTCTCTCGCTTACCTTTTTATCATTAATATATCTTTAACTTTGCTTTGGATATCAAAGCACAGCCTACACAGTCATTGTTTTAACTAATGATGATATTTATGAGTATTTTGTCTGCTGACAGAAGACCAAAAATAACTTGTTAATGTTTTTAGTGGTGACATGTTCACCAATGTGTTGGACCCAGAGCCAGCCCCTGCTTAAGCTGCTCAAGTGGGGGGCGCGTTGCGCCACTGGGCCAGATGTTGTGGCCATAGCCGCTTCCAGGACCCTGATGAGCTTAGATGCACTGGTGCAAGCAGCAGATTTACCAACTCGCACAGTGCTACCATGTGCCACATTAAATCGGCTCCATTCAAACAGTCATCTGTTGAGAAGCTGATGTAACATGGCGGCAGGAAGAACTAGCTGGAAACCTGTGCAAAGAGTGGACTTCTAGCTCGTTTTTTAGGTCTCGCCTAGACTGCCCATGCAAGACATTTTGTTTACAGTCAGTGGGCTTACATTCTGCCCATTGCTTTTCACTTGTTGTGTTCACTGTCACTTTTAAATGCTTGCTTTTAGGTGGTCTTGTCACAACAATAATGGTTCCAAGAGGAAATCAATTATAACATAAATTAACAAAAGCTAAATGTAGGAAGTTGGCTCTGTATGCACTATTTCAAAGTAAGGAATAGTATGCACAGAGTCCAAGGGTTTCCCTTAGAGGTACGATAGTGGCAAAAAGAGATAATACTAATGCTCTATTTTGTGGTAGTGTGGTCGAGCAGTAGGCTTATCAAAGGAGTAGTGTTAAGCATTTGTTGTACATACACACAGGCAATAAATGAGGAACACACACTCAAAGACAATTCCAGGCCAATAGGTTTTTGTATAGAAAAATATCGTTTCTTAGTTTATTTTAAGAACCACAGGTTCAAATTCTACATGTAATACTTTGCATGAAAGGTATTGCAGGTAAGTACTTTAGGAACTTTGAATAATCACAATAGCATATATACTTTTCAAATAAAACACATATAGCTATTTTAAAACTAGACAGTGCAATTTTCACAGTTCCTAGGGGAGGTAAGTTATTGTTAGTTCTTGCAAGTAAGTAAACCACCTACGGGGTTCAAATTGGGGTCCAAGGTAGCCCACCGTTGGGGGTTCAGAGCAACCCCAAAGTTACCACACCAGCAGCTCAGGGCCGGTCAGGTGCAGAGTTCAAAGTGGTGCCCAAAACACATAGGCTTCAATGGAGAAGGGGGTGCCCCGGTTCCAGTCTGCCAGCAGGTAAGTACCCGCGTCTTCGGAGGGCAGACCAGGGGGTTTTTGTAGGGCACCGGGGGGGACACAAGTCCACACAGAAAGTACACCCTCAGCAGCGCGGGGGCAGCTGGGTGCAGTGTGCAAACAAGCGTCGGGTTTGTAATAGGAATCAATAAGAGACCAAGGGGTCTCTTCAGCGATGCAGGCAAGGAGGGGGGCTCCTTGGGGTAGCCACCACCTGGGCAAGGTAGAGGGCCTCCTGGGGGTCACTCCTGCACTGGAGTTCCGATCCTTCCGGTCCTGGGGGCTGCGGGTGCAGGGTCTTTTCCAGGCGTCGGGATCTTAGAGTCAGGCAGTCGCGGTCAGGGGGAGCCTCGGGATTCCCTCTGCAGGCTTTGCTGTGGGGGCTCAGGGGGGAGAACTTTGGTTACTCACAGTCTCGGAGTCGCCGGGGAGTCCTCCCTGAAGCGTTGTTTCTCCACCAGTCGAGTCGGGGTCGTCGGGTGCAGGGTTGCAAGTCTCACGCTTCTGGCGGGAAATGCTGTTGTCTTTAAGTTGCTTCTTTGGAAACAAAGTTGCAGTCTTGGATGAACAGGGCCGCTGTTCTCGGGAGTTTCTTGGTCCTTTTAGAGCAGGGCAGTCCTCTGAGGATTCAGAGGTCGCTGGTCCTGGGGAAAGCGTCGCTGGAGCAGTTTTCTTCCGAAGGGGGGAGACAGGCCGGTAGGGCTGGGGCCAAAGCAGTTGGTGTCTCCGTCTTCTCTGCAGGGTTTTTCAGCTCAGCAGTCCTCTTCTTCTTAGGTTGCAGGAATCTGAGTTCCTAGGTTCAGGGGAGCCCCTAAATACAGACTTTAGGGGTGTGTTTAGGTCAGGGACGGCAGTAGCCAATGGCTACTAGCCCTGAGGGTGGCTACACCCTCTTTGTGCCTCCTCCCAAGGGGAGGGGGTCACATTCCTATCCCTATTGGGGGGATCCTCCATCTGCAAGATGGAGGATTCCTAAAAGTCAGAGTCACTTCAGCTCAGATTGCCTTAGGGGCTGTCCTGACTGATCAGTGACTCCTCCTTGTTTTTCTCATTATCTCCTCCGGCCTTGCCGCCAAAAGTGGGGCCGTGGCCGGAGGGGGTGGGCAACTCCACTAGCTGGAGTGCCCTGTGGTGCTGGAACAAAGGGGGTGAGCCTTTGAGGCTCACCGCCGGGTGTTACAGCTCCTGCCTGGGGGAGGTGATAGCATCTCTACCCAGTGCAGGCTTTGTTACTAGCCACAGAGTGACAAAGGCACTCTCCCCATGTGGCCAGCAACCTGTCTCGAGTGTGGCAGGCTGCTAGAACCAGTCAGCCTACACAGGTAGTCGGATAAGGTTTCAGGGGGCACCTTTAAGGTGCCCTCTGGGGTGTATTTTACAATAGAATGTACACTGGCATCAGTGTGCATTTATTGTGCTGAGAAGTTTGATACCAAACTTCCCAGTTTTCAGTGTAGCCATTATGGTGCTGTGGAGTTCGTGTTTGACAGACTCCCAGACCATATACTCTTATGGCTACCCTGCACTTACAATGTCTAAGGTTTGGTTTAGACACTGTAGGGGCACAGTGCTCATGCACTGGTACCCTCACCTATGGTATAGTGCACCCTGCCTTAGGGCTGTAAGGCCTGATAGAGGGGTGACTTATCTATACTGCATAGGCAGTGTGAGGTTGGCATGGCACCCTGAGGGGAGTGCCATGTCGACTTACTCGTTTTGTCCTCACCAGCACACACAAGCTGGCAAGCAGTGTGTCTGTGCTGAGTGAGGGGTCCCCAGGGTGGCATAAGATATGCTGCAGCCCTTAGAGACCTTCCCTGGTATCAGGGCCCTTGGTACCAGGGGTACCAGTTACAAGGGACTTACCTGGATGCCAGGGTGTGCCAATTGTGTGAACAAAAGTACAGGTTAGGGAAAGAACACTGGTGCTGGGGCCTGGTTAGCAGGCCTCAGCACACTTTCAATTCAAAACATAGCATAAGCAAAGGCAAAACGTCAGGGGGTAACCATGCCAAGGAGGCATTTCCTTACACTAAATATAAAGAATAAAAAAAGAAAGAGAAGAAAAGGTGTCAAAACACCTAATTGTGTAAAAAAGCTCAAAATGATTATTCAATAATATCTTACAAATATAAAACAAATGCTCACCACTTTACACTAAGCAAACATATAAAAAATAAACAGTGTAAAACAAGAAACAAAGGCAGGGAGTGTCAAAGTCAATAGATTGGCCAACAGTTAGCAGAACCTCGCACAGTCAATGTATTATCCCAGTCTGCTAATCAGGCGTCAACAGCGTTTCGACCCTTTTGGTTTAGTGGGTCATCATCATTACAAACAAAATTGGAGAACAAATTGGAGCACAAAAAAAATATTGCTGGCATCAAAGTGAAACATGCTCCTATCAGAAAAAAACATCTCAGGAGGGACGTTTTGAAAGCTTTAGTCCAATATAGTCCAATTTCTCTTCCCTGGAAGCGGTTGGCAGCAGAGCGTAACAGGCTCACTAGATTTCTTCTATGTGTATTTGGTGAATCTTCTTTGAATGAGGTCCTGAGAAACTCTTTGACTTGTGGTATAATAGATTAGACTAACCCTTTCAAAACATCCCTCCTGAGATGTGTTTGAGATAGTAGCATGTTTCACTTTGAGACCAGCAATACTTTTTGCTCCAGTTTTGTTTGTCCTGATGATGACCCACTAAACCACAAGGGTCAAAACGCCATCAACGCCCAATTGTCAGATTGTGATCCACTGATTGTGGACCAATCTATTGACTGTCACACTTTCTTTCTTGTTATACACTGTATATTGTTTTAATATGTTTGTTTAGTGTAAAGTGGGGAGCCATTCCTTTATGTTTGTATTATATTATTGAATAATAATTTTGACTAGTTTTCACAAATCTGTGTTTTGGCACCGTTTCTTCTCTTTCTTTTTACATTCCTCAGTTTTTTCATTCCTTATATTCAGCTTTTGTTAAGTTATGCTTTAATTGATTATTTACTCCTGGAACCATTATTGTTTTTACAAAGTTTAATTGCTCCAGGTTCTGGGTTAGAAGGACTACCCCTGTTATAAAACTGCTTTTAGGTGGTCAACACCTGCTAAATGTTGCCTCTTTTTTGTCTTTTGAACATTCCCATGGAGCCTTGCCCAATTACTTGTGCCCTTACGCAGCTTTCTTTGTAGTAGAGCTACTTTTTTTGTTTCTGTAACTGTTACTGAGTGCAGCTTGGATACATTACTTTATGCTGGAAGCTTGTGATCATTTTGTTTTCTATCATATTGCATTTTAATTGTTTACCTGTATTTAGTGTTTCGTATTGCACCTTCATCATGTTCGTATTTGTTTTTTTTTCTCTAAACTAGAAGTAAAGGCAGCGTGGGTGGCTCAGATACCAAGTTGGGCTGTCTTACAGCGGGAGTACTGCTTATGGAGTTTCTTCTGGGGAATGTTTGGATGAAAAGTAGCTTGCTTTCACTGAATGGAAAGGCTTGGATTGATATTTTTTTTCTTTCTTTGTTTTTGCAACCATAGACATAGGAAGTGTGGGGGATTTATCCCTCTAAGATGTTACAGTTTGGGAGGAACAAAGGGGACAAAATTGGTGGGACAAGAACATGGCCATAAGAAGTGTGGGTCATGCAGGGGATTTATCCCCCCCAGATGTTGGAGTATAAGGGGACAAGGTTGGGGGAATCAGAAGATGCAAAAAAAAAGTAATTCCCCCCAGAGCCTATTCAGCCTTACACCGACTGCCGTCTTGAAGTCTAGCTTCACACTGACAAATAGGAGGATGAAAGTGCCATCCATCAGTATGCCTTCAGCTTTTCAGCAATGCTATATCTAGGGGTGGGGCAGGTGCTGCTGCACCCACAGATAACCTCCATTTTTTAGGATCAGGCCAAAGATGCCCAAGGGGCATGACAAAAAGGCAACCCCATGTCTAATGGGCTCCCGACCAGGAACAAGGGGGGATGACAACAAGGAGTATGACGAAGGAGATTGCACAGGGTCACAACAAACAAACAGGTCCAAGCAGCCAAACAGCTTAGTAGTGAATCTCTGTGAAGAATGGCTGACGGATAATCAACAACAAATTTTGGAGAAGGGTTTGGGTTTTGTTCCCACTGCCCTTTTGGACAAATTCATGCTGAGCTGTGAGATAAATGAGTTCATCGGGGAAAATTAAGTTAAGTACACTCTTTGAAGGAAACTTTTTGATATTGACGTAAAAACTCAGGGGGACAAAGGTTTAAGAAACAAATCTACATTTACCCTCCCTAGCACCTCAGTTGCAGTGGAGAAACTGGCCCTTGAGAAAGCAGTCCTTAAAGATATTAGAGATCCACCCAAGTACATTGAGGATGTTTCACAATACCACCAAGGAAGAAAAAGTGGCCTTAAAAGAACTGCAAACAATCCAAATATAGTAATAAAACCAGCAGATAAAGGTGGGGCAAGAAGCTTATCTCAATGAATGCTCAAGATTATTAGGCATTGAGTGCAACTATAAAAAAACTAAAGGAAGACCCTACCAATTTTTTTGAGAACCAAAATCAGCAGCATGGTAGAACAAGTATTGGCACATGATTGAATTTCCCATATTTCTATATAATTCCTAAAATCCACAGGAATGTGGTGACCCCCCCCACCCAGGTAGACCAATAATGTCTGGTATAAGATCAATTTTGGAACCCATATCCCATTTTGAAGACACTTTAAGACCCATAGTCCAGAACACGAATACCTACCTGAAAGACACAAAAGACACATTATGTCTCATAAAAGACATGACTTTTGACCCAACCACTGAGATACTGGTAGCGTTGGACATTGAAAGTTTCTATACCGATCTCCCACATACAGATACATTAAGAATAATTGAGGATGTTATTTTTTTAAGTAGACAGGCAGTATCAAACACCATGTGATGTGATGGAATGTTGTTATCGGGCCCTCGCAAAGAATATCTTTGAGTATGAGGGAACTCTTTACCTACAGAAGCACGGGACCAGTATGGGAAGCACTTTCACACCGAGCATAGCTGGCCTTTGTGTCCACCACCTAGAAATACTTAAACTCCTGAGTCCTCTCAGTCCCTATAGACATAGCATCAAGCTATGGAAAAGATATATTGACAACATACTGGTCATTTGGAGGAGGTACAGCTTTGGTAGAAAGTTTCCTTGAATGGTTAAACAGACAAGATGACTACCTGAAATTTACCCACACATTAAGTAATGATCAAATAGTTTTTCTGGATTTAAACATCATAGCCTCACAAGGAACCTTAATGACAACTACTCATGAAAAACCTAAGGCTTAACATTGCTTACTCCTATATGATAGCTTCCACCCGTGTCACCTCACGGAGAATCTCCCTTTTGGACTGAGACTGAGAAGGAATTGTTCTGCAATTGATGACTATAAGGAATAGGCAAATAGGTTACCATCTAAGTTGAAGGCAAGGAAATACCCACCAAAAATGACCAATCATTGAAACGAGCACACAACAATAAGAGGGAAGCCCTATTGGAAATTCCCCCCCCCCCCAAAAGAAAGGGAGGACAGACCATATGTATTACAGCATTCAACATAGCTTCCAAGTTAGTGAGCAAGATTGTCAACAGACATTGGAGTATCCTTAATAGTGGTTCACTCAACATTCCAAAGCCCGTGTCCTCACATAGACGTGGACAAAGCTTGAGGGATATGCTGGTACATACCTGTCTCAAACAAGGAGCAATAAGATAGACACAACAAATCTCTTACCCCCACTAGCAGGCCATTACCCATGCAGTGCGTGTAGTGTGTGCCACCTTACAAAAATCACTAAGTCAATCACTTCCAATAACAACATCAGGAATTCACCAACTGCAATATACAACGAGCGGTGTACCTGATAACATGTCACTGCGACCTATATCATGCGGGTATGACCACTCACAAAGTCAGAACCAGAATTTGTGAACATCAAAGCAACCTTAGGTGTGGACGTGCCACCACTAAGACGTCTACCCACCATCTAGAGAAAACCCACACAGTAGAGGTTGTGTTGGAACATCTAAAGGACTGTGAAACTAGATTATTTGAGGAAAAAAACAGCGCTGTGTCTTCAAATGGGAACACATATGAATGAATTAAGTGACAATATCCCATGGGGTCAGCTGACGCAATAACAAAATCTACCCACCCAGATGACTATAACTATGGCAGAGAATAAGGCCCCCTCTGCCAATTTCAAGAATAATGTATGACACTTTATACCTGTTTTACATCTCTCCCTGTTTTAATAACTTCAAATGTGGCCTACTTTAGGAACACCCTTTCCCGAGGCCTGGTAGCAACAATATTAAATAATATTTGTGAAACAGTGACCTTGGTCGCCCGTCCTAGAAATAGTGTGATGAACTTGCCTTCAATCATACCTTTATTTCACCTATAGTCGAAGTCAATAAATTCCAGAATACGGGCTGGGAATGAGCAACCTTTTATATTTATGGGCATTAACACGATTTGCCAGGGCTGACCGCCGTTTTGCCCAGGCTAACAGTGTAGTCATCCAAAATCTTAACTACAGGCATGGCAGAGGCCACCCTTGTTCTCATCAAGGTGTCCTCACAAACCACCACGATGTGCCAGAGCCATCCGCCATTTCCGAAGTTAGCAGTCTAGTTTTCTAGCTGCCAAAGGAGCACAGCGATCCACTACGTGACTCCGCCTTAGAGCATGCTATCAGACTGTGCTGGGGTGGTTTCTTACAAAGTATAAGAACTTCAGCAACAGGGTAGCAACTAAGGGTAACAAGTAGGTTTGAAACCAGGAGTGTTTCTTTGACAGAGTGAGTATAACCTTGGGTTTTCCTTACCGCGATAGACGCCTACCACCTGAAGGGGTCATTATAACATTATATTATGCTCCCATACCTTTAGAGTGACTATAAGCACACCCTCCTCCTAGCGGATCCACGGTACCGGGGCCAGTAATCTATCATGTATGTTGTGCATGCACTTTTTGTGTTCAATGTTGTGTTTGTCTTGTATTGTTCACAGACACTTCAGAATGTGATCATGATAGTATGTCAGCATTTCTGAATTCAACGTTTTCACTTGAATGCTGAAAACCACAAGTGTTCTACACGTTTGGGGTGAGGTTTGCTAAGTTTTGGCAGCTCACCCATATAAATATAATTAAGTTACGATATTGCCAGTAAAAGGGCAGGTTAATCTTTTCTTTTGTGTCTTCACAGGTAATACTCTGAGGTCACCACATGAGATAGGTGCAGTATATTCTATCTTTAGCATGCATGGGATGTGCTTGGGTATAATCTCTGTTTAAGGAGTGGAACCAGGGAGTCATCCTTGGTCCTGATGATAAGCCTTGGGGTAGATTATGAATCAAGTAGACCAGGAAGACAGATACATAATATACCCTACTCCCATATACCCCATTTTAATTATACCACCACTAGGATAGGCATTAAAGGAGTATAGTCCTTAGTAGGCAGGTACCCTGGTGGGTGAGGGTTTTAAGGAAAATGTATCACTTTTTCCTGCTTTTTTCCGGAGGAGTCTTTTTCCCTGCTGGATTTTCTTGTTATGTTACATGATCACTGAGGAGGGTAAGCCTGGCATTTTCTCCTCCTACTCCCTCTTTGGTCTTGAGATCTGCTGGGAACATCTTTCCCTGTGGTTGTACCCATATCCATGTCTATAATGGCTTGTAGGATTTCATTGGGTCCCCTAGAGTTGCACTGCTCCGAGTACAGTTCGCTCAAAGGTGCTCTGTTAAAAAATGCCTTCACCTCTCCCATTAGTGCCCAGTCAGTCCTAGGGAGGTGTTCTTAATTTGAGTCTGGGAGCATAGCGTGTGACCACCAGGATCCTGTATCTGTGTGAACGGAGACCCTCTACTCTTTAGGGGCAATAACCAGGCCAGCATCCTCCCACGCCTATGTTCCCCTTCATGTACCCTATCGGTGTACACTCTGTAATTTATAACAATACAACTTCTAGATTATCTGAATATACCTCTCCCTACTGTCAGTTAATTTGTTCTTAGTAGCCTGGGTCTCTATTCTGTCTAACTCCAGCTCATGAATGTTTTTGTCGTAGTTTATCTAGTTCCTCCCAATAGCCTACCGCAACAACTACTTCACACCACCACCTTAAATGCTTCTCATTTAACCATCACATCAGATGCCCTACCTTGGTTAGTGCTAAATATTCCAAAATCACCACCTCCATCGAGGTCTGAAAATCTGCACTTGTCAGAGCACTAGGCTTCTGTCTCCAAGTGGGTATCAATTGTGTGGCCTTTCCCAGTTGTTCTCCCACCAATAGAGGATTATGGTCTTTTTTTTTTTTTTTTTTTTTTTTTTGCGAAGTACATTTTATTGAGTTTACAGTGCAAGTATCATTCAATTCAACACAGTCATCAATAACATGACAACTCTGGAGCACAGAAGTACATAAAATAGTCATTTCAAACTATAGACCCATCATAACGGTAGTCCATAGTAAGTCCACCATTTCCCCCATATTTTACCATGTTCAGACCTGCCAAACTTTAAAATTGTTTTACAGTGTGAAGAAGGGGGGTTGGGTGTTAAAGGGGGCGGGGCTTAGTGCACAGCACAGCCCAAGGCATTGTCTCCAAGTGCACAATTTCCATACCAGCGCCCGACTACGTTTTCCGCACTGCCAACAACAAAAACAGAGCTTTTTGAGGCTGCATTTGATGTCTTTGGGAGGTTTCACACCTCGTAATGGACTTCAGCTGTACAGAACCTCAAAACAATTAGCTGGAATCCTGGCCTCTGTGGGAATTTCCAGCGAATGATTTGCACAACCTGTGATTTTGGTTTGTCACGGGGTGTCCGTGTAAAGGGAGCCGATATCGTGAGACACACAGTGGCACTGTGTGAGTTGGCAGGTCTGCAAGATTCTGCGGACAGCTATGTGCCTCATATATCGTTCTTTCTTGGAAAGTGCACCAGTCCACTCCTTTATGTCATTGTTGCAATGAGGGGTGTTTCCATCGGTGAGAAACATCTCTCTTGGCCATAATACACTCTATCTCTATAAAGTTCCTCTCAGAGCGAGGTCCCCCCCAGTGCTTTCAAAGGACCCAATAGTACTATCTAGGGGTCCATGTAAATGGAGCGTCCCAGAACTGCAGATAGCTCACGACTAACCCCATCCCAGAAGGGGTGTAACACTGGGCAACTCCACACCATGTGCTGGAAAACTGCAGCAGGAAGGACGCTGTGGGCACAGGGGGCTTGGGCGGACAGAGCCATCCACATCACATAGCGGGGGGACAAGTAGGTCACATTCAGGTTATTGATTTGGATCATATACAGGCAGGAGGAAATCGCCATCTTATCTTCTGAGGAGACTGGCAGGCCTACCTCCAATCATCTTTGTCCAGTTCACCCACCTAGCCCTCCCACTTCTGTCTCAGGGTGGAGAAGTCATCAGGGGCATTAATAATCAAGGAACGGTAGATCACAGGGACCGCTTCCATGCCCAAGCAGCCCATAAGAATTTTGGCTTCAAGGGGGCTAAATTCGGGATGCATGTTGCGGTTGGAGTAAGCAATAGAACTGCGTATGAGATAGGGTGTACTGGTCTTGTAATTCTTGAGTGGACATCAGCGCTCCCCCTTGATATACATCCCTTAAGTATGTAAACCCAATGCAGTCGCAGTGGACAAAGCCTTCGAGGCTGGACATCAGGTGGTGATCTCAGTAGATGAATTGCAGTGCTGCCCTCCAGCATATCACAGCTGTTGAAATGGCCTTTCTGCAGGGTCACCCCCAAACTTTTTGCCTTCCTCCTTTTCTTTTTCTGACCTCATTTGTGCTGGCTTTAGGACTCTGCGTACTTTATCACTGCTAATCAGTGCTAAAGTGCATATGCTCTCTCCCTAAAACATGGTGACATTGGCTCATACCCAATTGGCATATTTAATTTACTTGTAAGTCCCTAGCAAAGTGCACTACATTTGCCCAGGGCCTGTAAATTAAATACTACTAGTGGGCCTGCAGCACTGGTTGTGCCACCCACATAAGGAGCCCTTAACCATGTCTCATGCCTGTCACTGCAAGGCCTGTGTGTGCAGTTTCACTGCCACTTCGACTTGGCATTTAAAAGTAATTGCCAAGCCTTAAACTCCTCCTTTTCTACATACAAGTCACCCCTAAGGTAGGCTCTAGGTAGCCCAGAGGGCAGGGTGCTATGTAGGTAAAAGGCAGGACATGAACATGTGTGTTCTATATGTCCTGGTAATGTAAAACTCCTAAATTCGTTTTACTCTGCTGTGAGACCTGCTCCTTTCATAGGATAGCATTAGGGCTACCTTCGTATACTGTTTGAGTGGTAGATTCTGATCTGAAAGGAGTAACTGGGTCATATTTAGTGTGGCTAGAATGGTAATAGAAAATCCTGCTTAATGGTCAAGTTGGATTTAATATTACTGTTCTAGAAATGCCACTTTTAGATTGTGAGCATTTCTCTACACTTAAATCCTTCTGTGCCTTACAATCCACGTCTGGCTAGGTTAGTTGACAGCTCCCTTGTGCATTTCACTCAGACAACCCCAAACACAGGATGCTCAGTCACACCTACACACATCTGCATACTGAATGGGTCTTCCTGGGCTGGGAGGGTGGAGGGCCTGACACTTACATGTCAAAGGACAGTAGCTTGCCCTGACACAATGGGCTGCCAAACTCCCTACTGGGTCCCTGGTAGACAGGAGGGAACTGAAAGGGGACCTTATGTACTTCTAAGCCACTTAGTCTCCCCCACTTCAAAGGCACATTTGGGTATTTAAACTGGGTCTCTGACCTTACCAACTCAGACACTTCTGAAGACACTTCTACAGACACTTCTGAACAAGATACCTACTGAGGAAGAAACTCTGAACCAGAATCTGCAACCTGCCAAGAGAAGCTGCACGGCTGCCCAAAGGACTCACCTAACTGCTTTGCTGTAAAGGACTGCTGCCTTGCTGTTGCCCTGCTGCCCTCTGGCGCTACTGAGAGGTGCTCTCCAAGGGCTTGGATTGAGCTTGCCTCCTGTTTTCTGAAGTCTCAGAGCAAAAAAGACTTCATCTCTGCAAAGAACTCCTTGTGCGTTGAAAATCGATGCTCAGCCTGCCAGAATCAACACACAGCCTTCATCGCGGTGAGAAAATCACCGCAAGCCAAACCTGAACAACGCCACCCGGCACCCCAAGTGGAGATCGATGCAGTGCCAGCGTTGCGACTGGAACTTCGACGCACGGCCCACTAGATCGACGCTTAGCCGAGCCGGAACGACGCAGCTGACTTCCTGCGAGAGGAATTGGCGCAGCACCTGCTGTGCGACAGAAATTTCCCTGCATCACCCACCGGATTGACTCAGCTCCTGTGAATTCGCCCTGAACGCCCAGGATTTCTATGCATCGTTCCCGAGGTGTCCAAACACCCTGCAACCCGAAGAGGATCCCACCCTGCATGCCGGAAATCAACGCAACGCCCTTATTGCGTGGAGAAGCATTGATGCATCATCTGTGTGCGCCCAGAGAAACCGAAGCATACCTCCCTGTTTTCCACGCATCTCCTCCTCTGCAGTCCCGTGCGGATAATTGAGATGCAAACCAGGTACTTTGTGCTTGCAAGAGACACATTGCTTTTTAAGAACTAAAGACTCTATTTATCATTAGAAAAGTGATATTTCAACTTGTATTTATCAAATCTTGATCGTTTTGACCTTAATCTAACCAGATAAATATTCTATATTTTTCTAAACCTGTGTGGTGTTTATACTGTATTACTGCATGATTTATTGCACAAATACTTTACACATTGCTTTGTAAGTTAAGCCTGACTGCTCAGTGCCAAGCTACCAGGGGGTGGGCACAGGATAATTTGGATTGTGTGTGATTTACCCTGACTAGAGTAAGGGTCCTTTGACAGGGAATAACCTGACTGCCAACCAAAGACCCCATTTCTGACAACAGCCAATCATGTGCACGAAGGAATGGTTAGGCCCATGCGACTGGAATAGAGCAGATCAAGGAGTCCTTCAAAGCCTACAAGGTGGAGCTGTAAGCAGTAGTCAGGGTCATCCTAACACCCCGGTGACGCCAGATAATAGGCATAGACATCCGACACACCTAGTCCATCCTCAAAGGGAGATTTATGTGCCAAATTAAAAACCATGGCGTATACCAGCCCATATAAAGGAAGTGAGTTTGAAGGTCAATCAATCAGCAATTTGTATAGTGCGCTACTAATCACGCATGGGGTCTCACGGTACTGTCGAACGGGAGCCATCAGTTGAAGAGCCAAGTCTTGAGGTCTTTCTTGAACTGATTCAGAAAAGGGGCTTGCCTTAGGTGGATCGGTTGCGTGTTCCAGGTCTGTTCTGCGAGGAACAAGAAGGATCTGCCCCCCCACAGTGCTCTTCCAGGTCCTAGGGGTGTTGGTGAGGGCAAGTTGAGAAGATCGGAGCTGTCTGGCAGGGGTGTAGAAAGACAGGAGGTGTTTGAGGTCAGGGAACAGACCCACCCCTGGGTATCGGATTAGGGTAGCTAGACAAAATGTATAATTAGCAGGTGAGGCACATCATTTTAAATATTGTAGTGCGATCCATGGGGTTGAGAGGTAATCAGTTCCACCTACAGAGGCCAGATCAGGGAGGTGGACACAAATTCCTACGTAATGGATGGTATTTCATCTAAGAGGTATGCCAGGGCACCAGTGTCGCCCCACTGCATCCCTGGACACTTCTACCAACAAGGATTTTTGCTGTTGACTCGTAGGCCTGACCCTTCTCCATAAAGGTGAAGGATCTCCAGGCAGCAAGGACCGGAGGATGAAGGATCAGGGAGAAAGAGGAGAATGTCGTCAGCATAAATAGGGGCTCAGTCCTCAAGCCCAGTGTCCCACCTCCAGCCTGAGATCAGAGTGTTGCAGTGAATCAGACGAGTGAACGGCTCAATAGCTAAGACAAATAGTAGTAGGGAAAAGGGGCCAGCATTGTTGTGTACCCAGTCAGATCAGAAAGGAGGGGAATAGAATTCCATTGACCCAGACATAGTAGTGTTGCGTAGAAGCCTCAACATTCAATGGAATAGTGGGCCGATTCACAGCCTTGCGGAAGTCTACTAAAACAAGGGCTAAGTTACGGTCTAGACATGGGCCTGAGAAAGGGCCAATTGCACTCGCCGAATACAGAGACGAGTACTTCTGCCTGGCATAAAGCCGCATTGGTCTAAATAAATAAGATGAGGAAGGGTGCATTGCAACCTGTTCTCTAGAAGTTTGGCAAAGATTTTATTATCAGCATTGATAAGCGAGATCAGGCAATAAGAAGAGCACTGGTCCTTAGGAAGTTCAGTTTATTGGAAAGACCACTATGGTGGTACAGTCAAGATCAGAGGGAAACAACCCTTGTCGTATTGCCTCCACATAAAAGGCCAATAGTTGCGGTGTTAAAATGGTACAGAACGTATTATAATATTCAATGGGGAAGCCATCTGGACTGGGAGTTGCCCCTGATCAGAGCCCTGAAATGGCCTGGTCAACTTTTTCCAGTTGTTAGAGCCTGTTCGAGGTCACAGACTAGGGAGCCTGGGATAGCAGGTAGAGGGATGTCCCGGAGAAGTGGATGCTGGACCTCCAGCAGGTGTTAGTGGGACATAACAGGCTCCCTCCATCTTAAACCTGCACCTGGACCCAGCCTGAGTGAATCTTGCACCCTCAAGAGGCCTCCATCCACTCCTGGACCCTTTGTTGTGGTGCTAAAGGAGCCCAGTTGGCCGTTTTCTAAAACTGAAGATTTACTATTTTGAACCTTAAAATGTTTTTTAAAAAATCATAACTATGCTTCTACTAATTGGATATTGATGGTTTTGGTCTCATATAATTAACATTTTCTCTATTTGTCTTAATTGGTTTTGGGATCTTTATTTTGTTGTGTTTTCACTGTGTTGCTGTTTGTGTATCCATATATACAAAACGCATTGCCTCTAAGTTCCGCCTGACTGCATTTTGTGCGAAACAACTACTCCGGGTTAAGCCCAGCTTAATTTAGTGACTTTTTATGCTTCACCCTGCAAGGGATTGTGGCTGCTGCTTGACCAGGAGTCACAACCCAATTTCTTACAGATACCTTCTACCTTTGAGGCTAAAACTTACACACATGACCACATCTAGTGGCTGAGTGATGCTGTCTGCTAACCCAAGGAAATTGTCAACTGGAGGTCCAGCCAAGATTTCCTTAATAGCACTGTTTCTAAGCACGTTCATTCTCCAGTTTTATGGAATAAAGGCAGAAGGAGACTGCAGCAAGAAAGACTGGTTTCTGATTAGCCCATTTGCCTTTTGAGGTTTACGAATGTCGCTAAGAATATTTGTTTATTCTTTATTTTTTTCTCCTACAGCCCCTGTTTGCTTGGTGCATGAAGATGCAATGTTCATGTTTTTTACTTTTCTATTTACTTTGCAGAGCGTAAAAAACAATAAAGCATACTCACAAACTGTGATTACATGCTCTCCTTTATCATTATTTCACTTTTTCCACTTTAGAACTATGCAATTGTATGGATTATCGATACTGGGGCTTGCAGACCATAATAACTTGCTATGGGGCCAGTGGGGAGTCTCCAGGGCTGTCCCTTCCCCTCCTACCTCCACCGCAGGAATTTTGTGTTCCCTAGGCCCCTGCCTGCAACTGTTACTGAGTGCACCTTGGCTACATTACATTTTTGTGGTGAACATGTGAGGCTATGTTTTCTATCATCCTTCTTTTGAATTGTTTATCTTTAGTGTTTCCTACTGCACCTAGATCATGTTTGTTTTAAATAAACTAGAAATAAAGGCAACATAGTCATCTCAGGTACCAATACAGGGTGTTTTACAGCAGGAGGCCACAGCCTAAGCAGTTTCTTTTCAGAGAGGTTTGGTTGAGAGTTAGCCTGCTTTCTCTGAAGGGAAAGGCTTGGATTGCATTTGTCATCTCTAAATCAGCACTGAAAAGATTGTTAAATTGATATATATTTTTTTCATACAAGCACATGCAACACGAACAAGGACCCGTACAGGGAGATTAGGTCAATCACAAGGCGTTGAGCTGATGCCTAGACTCGGACCTGGTTCCCCAGTTCCAAAGTCAGGAGCTCTGGCCATTAGTCACCTCCTCTGCCATTTGTTCCATTTTATTTTTTTCATGAATCTGTTTATTAGCATATTATCATAACATTACATCACAATCATAAATCACTGACATTTGAACATAATGCATAGTGTAGCTTCACTATCACTAAATGCCATTCAGCTAGATAATAACATGATGGTGCCAGATACTATGTAGCGTAACCAATAATAGCACAGGTTTCTTGGCTCGCCATATGAACCATCTACAGATTGGGTCCAACAGCACATTCTCATCTGGGATACCCCACTGATGCCAATATGGTTTACAGTTGCGGCCTGAAAGAATAATGAGCCGCCTAGAACCGTTTGGTGAGTGCGTCACTTGACAACACCCATCATTGCACTATTACTCATCACAGAGTGTGCAGCTCAAGTGTCATTGCAGAGTAGGCAGTTGCTATAAACATTTTATAAACTAACCGTGTAAACAACCACCACTGCTGGTTACTGACATCCATACAATTATTTCCCATACAGTCACTTCCCGATCGAGCTGAGTGCTAGTCTGCATCTATCTGGCATGCCGGTAGAGCGGCTGGGCCGGGCGTCAAGTCCAGCAAACTGTGTCTTTCCATCTTCCAGCATTGCGTCAAATCCCACTGGCTCATACACACACTCTCCCAACGCAGCACATCACACTTTAATGGACTCTCATTTTTACTAGTCCGATCCTCCCTCCTCTAGGTCCCAGCTCATGCTCCGCAACCGCAACAGCAGCCCCTCCCAACCGGCCGACAACGGAAACTGGCGCAGCCCCAACACCTCCTCTCTTTTCAGTGCTGCGCCCTCTGCCCCCACCCATACCTCAAGGGAGCGTCTCCAAGCCTGCACCGGCAGGAGATCCGGTGATTCTCTGCCATTTGTTCCATGCAGATATATGCTAAACTGGCAGCAATTGGACGTTTAGGATTATTGTTTTAATTGTATATTGTCAGGGTGATCCCTTGCTGTGTTCCTGTAACCTAGGACAGCTATATGGGGCTCTTTATTGCAAGCAGAAGTACAGCAAGATAGGAAAGTGTGTCTTGGGTGCTACTCATTACATGCTGTTAGAACAGGAGATATTACTTATTGCATGTAATGGCAGACATGTCTTGAGTGTTCTTTACAGCAGGCTGTATGGTAGGAAGAAAGGGGTGTTATTCTTCATTCCACACAATTACAAAAGATGACATATATAGTTGGAGACTTCTTCATTCCACTCTGTAATACAGAATCTAGTCCACTCCACAGTGATCCACTGTTACCCACTGTAATCCACACCACTCTACACACCACTCTACTGTAACCCACTCCACAATAATCCAGTCCACTTGACTGTAATCCACTCAAATGTATTTCACTCCACTACAATGTAACTGTAACACACTCCACTATAATCCAGTCCAGTCCACTATAGTCCAGTCCACTCCACTGTATTTCAAAGTAATTCAAAGTAATACAATGTACTTCACTTCAATCCACTATAATCCACTCCAACACACTGTGATCCACTCAAATACATTGCAATGTATGGTGATCCTCTTGTGGAGATAGGAAACAGAACCTTCACTTCATCTTTTTAGGAGACTTTATTTTGTGTCATTCAACCAAACAAATGTGCAGAAAACAAACTCATAAAGTATGTGCTATGCCTTGAGTTTCAGTACATAGATAGTCACAAGGCAGAGAAAGAACACAAACAGATCCAAGAAACATGGGCTATCTAGAGTCATCAGAACACTCCCTGTTGCAGGGAGTGTAGGGTAGGTGACATACATCCAAAGGGCGTCATTTATGTGTGTGAAAGCTAGAGGCTGAGAAAGAAACCACATCGCTAGCAGATGTGCTTGCGGCTTGTAGCATGTGCATCAGCTATCGTATTCAAGTTTTTTTAAACGTAGAACTATCTGCTGCAGTCAGATGTTTTTTGAGACTCTCCCTTGTACGTGACTTTGCATGCAGCACTATAGTGGGTCTCCTGGCCATGAAATAAAGTCTATCCTGAGAACCCAAGATGCAAAGCTGTGATAACTTCTAATGGCAGAGGGAGGAAAATTGTCCAGAGTTGACACACTGTGATCTAATCCACTGTAATACATGTCACTGTAATCCACTTCAATCCTCTCCTTTGTAATACATTCCAGTCTACTCCACTATAATCCACTCCATTGTCATCCACTGTATCCCACTTCTCTGTATTCCACTCCAATGTAATCCATCCCTCTGTAATCTACTCCAATTTACTCCACTGTAATACACTGTAATTCACCCCACTGTAATCCATCGCAATCCACTCCACTGTAATCCACTCCACGACAATCACTCCAATCCACTCCACTGTAATCTACTCTGTTACACTCCACTGTAATCCATACTCTAATCCACTCCACTGCACTCTAATCATCTCCCCTCTAAACCACTCCACTGTAATTCACTCCACTGTATTCTACTCCAGTCTACTCAAATCCAACCCAATCACCTTCACCTAATCCACTCCCATCCCCTTCACTGTAATCTGTTCCACTCCATTTTATTCTTCCACTCTACCCTAATTCACTCCACTGCATTCTAATCCACTCCACTCAAATCCATCCCAGTACTGTGGTAGCATGAGCAGACCATGGCCCTAGACAATTATTGTAAACCTTCATAAAAAGATTGCAGTGTTGGTGGCACCTACCATTTTCCCTGCACAATTGGGAGGTCACGATATTGGTGTGGTGAGAGCTTATTTCCTGTCTACATGGTGAACGGCGTAGCAAAAAAACAGGTAAGAATGCACAGTCGGTGGTGGATCTGGTGACTAAGTAACACTAAGGATTGCAAGCTAATACCAGCCCATATTCTGAACTCTAGAGGGAAGTATTAACAGCAATTACAGGGGAACAGGAGAGAGGCACCCAAAAGTGAGAGGGAGGAGGTATTCCAAATCTCCTCTGGAAGATACAACAGGAATGCCGATCTGAGATCTTCAGTGGTCAGGGGTTTTCTGCTGTGAAGAAATTGATAATTTCTTATAAAACCCTAGCTGAAACTTAATTGCTTCAATAAATATCCCTATGCATTTATGTTGGTTTTCTGCTGGCTTCTGCATCCTGGGACATACACCTATATAAAAAACCGTTGGTGTAGCCTGCTCTAAACATTGGGAGATGTATAAGCATACATATATTTAGCAAGATATTTGTGTTTCCTTATATTTAGCTTTCAGGAATTCAAGTTACTTGTCGAACCATAGAGAGTTGGTATTACAGAGATTATGCAATATCTCTTCACAATTATGTTTAGTGTTCCAATGACAGTTTACTTGAGGCATATGTTTATATTCTAGAGATCCACTACAACTTGCAGACCTTGACCCCAGAAGTGACAAGCCTGAGCATGACGTACTGTCATTGTTTTCCCTCTGAACCCATTAACTTTTCCCCTCTTCTACAACTAGTCCTTATATCTTAGCATATGTTGTGGTTGGTGGGAATGGAGAGAGACCAAAAACACATTTCTGCGATAGGATCCAGCACTCAGTGTTAATGGAAAACTGACACCTAGAATATCAAGCTTGTCAAGTCTGGTGGTAGTCCAGGTTTGGTGAATAGTGTTTGTGTCAGAGATGAGACTATCGTCATGACAAGGAGGATGTCTGGGTGAGAGAACAATTATTCTGTGAGAAGGGTTTGTCAGATGCTTAAACGTGCCCCCTCTTCCATTTGGATTGGTCTTTCATGTTCAATGTGGAGGTTTTTGGGAAAAGCGTTTTCTATATCTTAAAGGCTATGTGGCTGTGAACATGAAGCTTCTCAAATAAATAGTGCAGGGTTGGACCTGACAGTTTTCCCACTTGGTGATTACTACCTTCAATTTTAAGTTGTTGAACTTAAAGTTATCCAAACCATTTAATATTCTGTATTTTACAGTACTCTAGAAATGACTCTAGTTTGCCCAGGTCCTGAACATGAAAAATACTATAAGAAATTGGGATATTAACTGAAGAGAGTAAGTACCCACCTGTCAGGAATACAATAGCCAGCTTGAGAAAAGACTCACCAAGCTCACCACTTATCAACGCTGGAAACTGCAAAGAAATCATCTTTTTCCACTGGTTAAGAGACTCCTGTTAATGCTTTCTTGTTCCATCACTTGTGAGAAATTCAAGATGGCGGCCACCAGCTATAACATGAGTGCAGCGGTCTAGTTCCTTCATTTGTCACACGCTTGTCTCTCCTTAGTGTATGCGTGCCATTGGAATGCGCACTTCAACTGTCTTCCTTGTTGAGGAGAATAGAGCAGTGTTTTCTCTTCCCGCCTGCCTAGCGGAAAAGCAGAGTTTTTTTTCTTCCTCTCTGCCTGGTAAATGAATACTGTTTTCCCATATGCCTGCCCAGAAAATTAACAGTGTTCCTGCACTCCTGACTACGACAAGAAACTAGTCAGGAAGTCTTCCTTCCTCTTGACTCCGCCATTTCTATTTAGGTCTGAACACCAGGGAATTTCCTTTTAGCGTAAAACGCTCTTGTTGGTGATATTATTCTTCAGTGCATTCAGGACCTTCTGAGGTTTTCAAATTTTGTACTCAAATAAGTTTTCACAAAGTTAGCGATTTAAATTGACTTGTTAAAAGAGAAATAACAAAAGTATTATTCCCATTGAGTTTCATGGATTACTTTTAAGAAACGTCTCTATTGTTCTTTCCCTCAGAATATAAGAACTTGTTTCAATACATAGACTATTGTTAATTGATCAACAGGAAAAATACTATTGATAAGAAAATGCTTTATGGATTAAAAGAAGAACCCTACTATATCAAATGTAAATATTTTATAAGTAAGGATTCTTCAGATGGTGAGTAGCCTTATTGATTATCAACAGAGTGGGGCTAACCTATTAGGAGTAACAGTTCCATTGAGGCTCCTTAAGAAATAACATAAAAAGAAAAGGACAAAGAATAGAAGAGCCAGTAGGGAACCAGACTCCAAGGCGGTCTCTCTTTCTTCCTATCCCCTTACCCCTCTAGCTGTACTGCATGCAGAGTTTATCTATTCTGTGCAAGTAGAAGTTGGGAGGAATTTGGGAATTCACATCTGCTCCTGTGGGATTCATGGTACAGGTTAGTCTGCCTCTGACAGATTGAAGTGCCACTCAATTATTCATTCCACGTATGCAAGATGGCAGAGGGTAAAGATGCTGCTTTCTTAGCTGCCTTAATAGACAATATGCAAAAGCAGTTAGCCCACACAATAGAAGAAAACAAAAGTTTAAGAGAAGAAATAAAAAGATCCCACTTTGAGTCTCAACAACTCATGGAGAGATTAAACAACTTGACATCAGAAAACGTGTTAGATACAAACCTTCCCCAACCACAGCATCTAAAATCTCAATTCCAGTGTCCATTCTATTTCTCCTATCATTCCCCTTGCCACGCTGAACATTTCTATCTAGACCCTCACAAGGCTCAGATATTTTTGACACAGTGTTCCCTACACTTTCTTTGTAGACCAGTTATTTTTACTGAAGGCCAATCAAAAGTAACCTTTGTTTTTTCTTATTTGAGCAGTGCACAGCAGCCTGGTCCATGCCCTTGGTCTCTCAAAATGGTGCTATGTTACACAACTTAGAAAGGTTCAAGATGGAGTTTATTCAAATATTCAATCGAAGATGTGTATCTCAAGCCACGGATAATGAATTATTGGATCCTAAGCAAGGAAATCGAGATTTAATATTTTACTTGGCCCAGTTCAACAAACTGATAGTTGAAACCAAATAGCCAGAAACAGATAGTTGAAATCGAATGGCCAGAAGAGTGTCTATTTTTTATAGAGGTCTTTGAGAGGAACTGAAGGATGCCTTAGCTCAGATTCCAGATAGACCCACAGAGGTTTCAAGATTAATTGATTTGGTATTGCAGATTGATCAACGTCTCAATGAACGAAGATCGGACAAACTAAGAGAAATTTGTTCCGCTCCCCCTCGTTTTGACAGAAGTACGTTTGAGCCTAACCAGAGTTCAGATTCAAATTCCGTGGCAGAACCAATGCAGATCATCTTTCTAAAGAGGAGAAAGAGAAATGAAGGTCAGGAAATCAATGTATGTATTTTGTTAGAGAATGTCCTAAGAAGCCCAAGCAAAAAAATCAGGGAAACGAGAAGCTCCATCGGTGAAAGGGGTTGCCCTCACGAGACTCCAACAAGAGGCAACTCCTAAAAAAAAGCAACAGGTTGCAAATACCTTACAATCTGCATTCCTGCATCTCACAGTTTCTTTTAAGATCAAATTAATTGATAAAGAGCTTCAAGGTGTATCTGTCATGATTGATTCTGGAGCCACCGGAAACTTTTGTGATATCAAATGTGCAAAAGAGATTGGCATATGTATTGTAAAAAGGAAGATTATTGAGGTAGTAGGTGCTATAGATCGAACCAACCTCTCCTCAGGACCAATCACCGATGAAAGTGAACCAATTGAGCTAGTGGACATTAATTGGCATTATGATAAGATACAATTTAACTCCACAGTTTCAATTTATTTTAGACTTGCCTCGGTTAACTGAACACAACCCAACTATCAATTGGGGGGAAAAAACTGTCCTGTTGGATTCCAGTTATTGCCAGGAGCACTGTTACAAGTCTTGTAAAAAAGAATCAAGAAACTTCTCCAGCTCAGATTTTAGCTACACAATCAAACATGGTTTGTACCATAGAAAGAACTGAGATTCCATCAGAATATCAGGACTTGGCTAAGGTCTTTGACAAAAAAGAAGCAGAAAAATTACCGCCTCACAAACCCTACGATTGCAAGATTGCGTTGAAGCCAAACCGCCAATGTACCACACTGATCGGCACGGCGGTAACGGCTGCCGGGCAGGAGATATCAATCTCCAGCCGTCACTGTACCGCCTGCGGGATTATGACCCCGCCTACTGCCATGGTTTTCGTGGCTTCCTTACCGCCACGAAAACCATGGCGGTAGGTACTATCAGTGACAGGGAATCCCTTCCCTGTCACTGTGATCTTCACACCTCCAGACATGCACACACATACAACACACACCTGCATACACCCACACACAGACATACACACACGCACACAATAGCCCCCTCCCGTCGGAGCACCCACTTACCTCTGTGTAGAGGGTCCTCCGGCAGGAGACAGGACGGGGCGCTACTGCCAACAGCACCGTCCGCCAGCAGAACACCACCAGGCCAAATTATTTCTCATAATACGGCTGGCTGTGGTCTACTGGTGTGGCTCTGCTGCTGCCAGCCTCGCCACCTTACCGCCATCTGCTGGCATGGCCACAGCCGGATTTCTGCCATTCTTCTGGCGGAAATCCGTCTGTGGTCATAATACGGTGTGCGGCTAGTAGCCATGGCGACTGTCTTTTGGAAGCCGTTGCCGCGAAGGTAGGTGGTTTTTACCGCCAGCATCATAACGAGGGCCAATATGTTTTGACCTGTCATAAATATCAAAGGGGTAAGGCTAATTGACAAGCTCCAGAGGGTCAACTTCTTCCCATCTCTATTGCACCACATCCTTGGCACACTGTTACAATGACCTTAATAGTTGATTTACTCTCTAGTTAGGGTTACACCACCATTCTAGTTTTTGGGGATATCTTCTCTAAAATGAAGCATTTCATTCCACTCAAAAAGATTCCCAGTGCTCCTCAATTTACCCAACATTTTTCCCAACACATTGTGAGAGCACATAGCATCCCTGTGATTGTGATTTTTGATAGAGGAGCTCAATTAATCTTTTAAAGGGCATTTATGAAAAGACTTGGGATTGACCCTAGATACTCCACTAAATTATCATCCAGGGACAGATGGCCGAACAGCGAGGGTGAATCATGAGCTGGAACAATTCTTACGTTTGTATCTATTAGATCAAAAACGTGAGTGGCTGGATTCCATGTGGGCTACTGAGTTTGCATATAACAATGTGGTTTATGTTTCTACCGGATACTCTCCCTTTTACATGAGCCCAGGAAGACATTCAAATGTCCTTGTAGGGAAATCTGAAGTTTCAGGTCCTGCTCTTGATGAGTTTAGCAAGAGAATCCAGAAAGCCTTTCAATCCAGTAAAGAACATCTAACTAAAGCTAAGGCCTTACATAGAAAATACACTGACAAGAAGAGAAGAAGAAACCCAACTTATGGCAAGGGAGAGAGGGTTTGGTTGTCTACCCGACACTTGCTCCTTAAGGGAAACAGAAAATTTCAACCTAGGTTTCTAGGCCCATTTCAGGTAAATACAATTATAAACCCACTCACAGTCAAACTCAGGTTGCCCCCTCAAGTAAAAAAATTCACCCGGTATTCCATGTTGTTCTGTTAAACACAAGTCACCCAAATTTAAGAGTTACTAATCCTCCAGAACCAGTTGTGGTGGGTTCTGATTTAGAATATGAACTCAGCTGAATTCTGGATTCCAGGATTAAAAGAAGAAACCTATATAACCTGACTGAATGGAAGAGTTTTGGTCCTGAAAAAAACATCTTGGGAAATTTCTCAAAATGTTCATGCCCCAAGATTAGTGAAGCAATTTCATCTTTTGTTTCCTAACAAGCCTTTTCTGGTGAAAGCCTCTTTGGAAGTGGGTACTGTCAGGAACATGATAGCCAGCTTGAGAACAGACTCACCAAGCACAAAGAAACTAAGATACACACCTTATCCATACTGGAAACTGCAAAGAACTTGTCTTATTCCACTGGTAAAGAGACTCCTGTTAATGCTTTCCTGTTCCATTACTAGCGAGAAATCCGAGATGGTGACCACCAGCTATTGTCTGAGGGCAGCAGTCTAGTTCCTTCAGTTGTAAGGCGCTTGTCTCTCCTTAGTGCATGCAAAAGTATAATTCCCTTGAGGTGCAAGTAATACTTTTAAGAAACCTCTCTATTGTTCTTTTCCTCATAATATCATTAAGAACGTGTTTCAATATATAGACTATTGTTATTTGATCAACAGGAAAAAGTCTATTGATAAGAAAATGCTATATGGGTTATAAGAAGAACCTTAATATATCAAAAGTAAATATTTCATAAATGGGTATTCTTCAAATGGTGAATAACCTTATTCATTGTCAGCAGAGAGGGGCTAGCCTGTTATGAGTACCAGGTTCCATTGAGGCTCCTTAGGAAGTAACAGCCAGAAGGGAACCAGACTCCAAGGTGGTCTCTTTTTCTTCCCATTGCCTTTTTCCCCTAGCTGTACTGTGCACAGAGATTATCTATTCTGTAGGAGTTGGGAGGAATTTGGGAATTAATATCTGCTCCAGTGGAATTCATGGTACAGGTTAGTCTGCCTCTGACACCACCTCAAATAATAGTCACAGCCCTTGTCAGGGTGAACCCTCAAAGTCACTAAATTAACAGGAGCTCAACCACCCTGGTAGCTCTGGCACAGAGTAGACAGGCTTAAACTGGGGATATGTGTAAAGTATTTCTGCAATGCCAAAACAGTAATAAAGTTGAAATGCAAAGCAATAAAAATCCCAACATGAAAATTGAAAGATAGATCAAAAATTGATTAAAAAAAAAAAAAAAAACACAAACGACCTACGTCTATGTGACGGGGCTATCACTGGGGCAGAACACACCTAGGCAGAAGAGCCTCGAGTCCCCCAGGGAGACGAACGAGGAAATAACACCCACTGAGGAGCCTGTGGACTCTAGTGAGGAGAAAGTATAGACGGAGGAGTGCAGAAGTGGGGACACAGTCACGTACAGGAGGGAGAAAGAAGGAAAGAGATAACAGGAAGAAAAAGGCAGAAGAAGAGGACCCAGATAGAAGGATCACGGAGCGGAGAGAGAGCAGTGGAGAGGAGCGGAGAGCAAAGGGGGACATGAAGGGGCCCATTGGGTTCCAGGAGGGACGTGGCTAACCCAGGTACGGGACGGCTTGCTCAGTCACATAACACCGGTGCTAAGGAGGTTGGGGGAGGCAAGACGGGTTGGGGAAGAAAGAGGGTGGAGGACCAAGGACACACCTGAGGAGACAAGGAAGTGCCTCTATCCCTTTTTTCTACTCACTAACCACGGGGAATTCTCTACTACACCAAGGTTTTACCTGGGCAGCAAGTTATGCACAGAAAATAATGAATCACGTAAACAACTCCTCACAAACCCCTTCCCTATTGCATGCATAAAGAGACACAGATCGAAGGAATACTTACCTGACCATGTCCTTTCTGTTATTTCCTCCCTATTCTGGCTGTTCGCCTGTCACGGGGTCCCTGAGAGCACTAGAAGACCCGGAGGAGTAAAAGGGAGCCGTTACCAGCGGAAAGGAATACGCAGATAAAGAAAGGACTACATCCTGGGCAGAACCCATAAACAGATTTTTGTGCAGTTAACAGAATAGAATAAGTTGGTTTGATGTCACCTCCCTGACTGGGCTGTTTTTCTACTCAAAAACCTAAACACTGACCTCCGTGGGTACACCCTACCACAATAGTGTTAGAAGTGGGGTATTATATATTTGCCCTTAGAAACGAACGGACCATGGATGCAAAACCATCTCTAGAAGATATGATCACCCAACTCAAAGAGGGACAAGGACACCTGCAATCAGTGTGGGAGAAACAAGTAAGGGAGGCACAAACGGACACTACAGAATGCGTTGAAAAGCCAAGCAACTATGATAGCAAGCAACCAACTTTGCCCATGAAACAGCCATCCAAAAGCTTACTGACATGATTGCTACTACCAGCGTCCAGCGGAACGTACCGAGTTGAGTGTTGCAAAAATACCAGGAGGGGGGAGGACCCTGACGCATTCTTCACCAATTTCAAAAGAGTAACTGCATCAGCCAGTTTGACCCAGGAATAGGGGGGGGCAGTATCTAGCCCCGCTTCTAACCGGTGCGCTACAATCCCGCCCCAGAACCAATGGAAATGGGAATGACAAGGGATAGGGTCCTGTGGACTGGTGGGAAGACCCCTCAGTATGTGAAATCCATTACTGTAAATCAGACAACCACACGGGCACTGATAGACTAGGGGTGTGGTCAGACAGGGATAAATGAGAAACTGGTGTCCGACGACCAATAGTTCGAAGCAGAGTCTTTGGTCATCAGTTGCATCCACAGGGATAGTAGGACAAATCCCGTGGTGGAAGTAACAATAAACTGGAGGGGCTGTGAAAAGAAGTTCCGTGCTGGGGGAATACCCAGACTGGTGGAGGGTATAATCATAGGAACTGATAATCCAGATTTCCAGGGCTTGTTGAAAGCCTCAACATCACAGAACCCCATAAAAACGTGGTTGAATGACGCCCTCTTTTCTACTAACAACACAGAACCCAGCAAGGACAGAGTGAAATTAACCAAACAACAAAAGAGGACACAGAGAGAAAAATATCATCTGGATAACAAATCTGACAATCATATTCCTTATCCTGCAGAAAAGAGTCTTGTCAACATCGGGGGATTTCAGAGGGAGGACCCCACTTTGAAACACGCCTACGCTTCGGCCGACTCTAACCCGACAGGGTAGGTGGGTCCCTATTTCCTTGTTAAGAATGGGATGCTGTATAGAATAGTTCAACAAAAAGGGTCCCTAAAATCCCAGTTGGTTGTTCCTCAGGCATACTGGGAGCAAGTGTTGCATTTAGCGCATGGGCAGGTAGGAGGGGGTCATTTCGGCCGGGACGAGACAGAAGAGTACCTACTACGCCGCTTCGATTGGCCAGGGATATTTTCCGATATCAGACATCATCAGCTGACATGTCCCAAATGTCAGCTAGTTAATCCCAGTAACGAGCCTAAGGCCCCGCTGTTTCCTTTAACCCTCATTGAAACCCCTTTTTCCAGTGTAGGGATGGATGTAGTGGGACCACTGGTAGCCTCATCAAAAGGATATCAATATATATATTGGTCTTAGTAGATCACGCTACTCGATATCCAAAAGCCATACCCCTCACTAGTATGGCTACCAAGAGCATAGCCCAGGCCATGATTGTTTTTTTTTTCCAGGGTAGGATTTCCCCGGGAACTTCTTACCAATCAGGGTACCCCACTCATGTCACGGCTGATGACAGAAATCTGTCAGCTGTTAGGGTTAAAGCAGATACGCACCTCCCTTTCATCGCCTCCAAACAGATGAACTAGTGGATAGATGCAACAAAACTATCAAATCCCTGTAAGAAAAACTATAATAGAGACTGGGACAAAAAGCTACCGCTTGTCTTGTATGCAATCAGAACACATGTGTAGGCATCCACCAGACATAGTCCGTTTGAACTGCTGTTTGGTAGACAACCAAGGACGCTGTTTGATATAGCTGCTGAGCAATGTTCCCTTTGAGGTGCGCATACACTGTGCCTTTCCCCACTGCCAGACATGTTTACAAAGCGTGCACTTTCCTACTACGTCACTGCCTGCATCACGTGAGAGCATGAAAAAGTTAGTGCTTCATTTAAAAACAAGCAGCGCGAAAATATGCTCTCTTTGCAGCAGCGGCAGTCCATCCAGAGGAGAAATCACCATGAATAAGGTTTGTGGTTTTTTAGGAGTTACAGCAGGTCACAAAGTTTAATTAGCTTTGTCTGGCTGGAGGGCACCGGGCTACATTCAGGGCAATAAATCATGCTTATCAGCATGCTGGCTGGCTTATACAGCTGGGGTAAACGCTTGCTAGATAAAATGTTTATTTTGTCACGGAGGGCATTGTGTTCTCTCCAGTACGTAATTTGTAAATAAAAAAAGTGGCGTGCCCAAAGCCCTCTTCTTAAACATGCGGCTGCTGCAATCAAAAGTGCAAACAGAGCCATCTTGGGCCTCTTCAATCCATTTAAAGCCAGTCCCTGTCCCTTCAGCTCACTCTTTCAGCTTTCTGTTTTCTCCCATTGTGACGCTTTTTTGTTTTTCTCTTCCTCCCTCTTTTCCATATGTGTCTTTTACTTGCAGTAAATGCTTGAGTAAAAAAATAAGCATCAGCCCTCAAAAATAAGTGCTGGTGCTTCACACCGGAAACAAGTAAAACATTTCTCTTTAAATCAGTGCCATCTTCTTTATGGGAATGCATTTGAAAGTGCAAACATCAGAATGGTGGCCAGCTGTCCCTGAGGATCAAGAATTGCGACGTCTTCTTACTATTAATTAGGCAGCTCTTCTGCTGTGAAAATTGTGTTTTTGCAATTTAACCTGATAGTATGCGGGTTAGTTTACAAAATCAGATACTGTTCGCAAAAAGTTGATGTATAATTTGTGACCAATTTTGGCAACTAATACAATATTACATCTGGCCTTCAACCTTTTAATCCTTTAAGTGAACAATGGCACAGTCATTTTACCTTGCAACAGATTATTGCTCAGTGTTACGTATCTTATTTGAATTTCAAGTCCACAATATCACACGAAAAAACATAATGTATTATTGGCTTAAACGCCCTTAATCTTATGTATTGGCACTTGCTTAGTGCAGTGGTAACACAAACGTGTGATAAAACCCCTTTCAGCACTGAAACCAACAAGCTGTGATGTCCTTCACCATGATGTCACTTGTATACTGCCCCACTTGGTTAGTCCCCCCACTTTTTTTTTTTTTTTTTTCACTTCTGCTATCTCTTGGCCGGGACATCATGGCATTTATCAGTAGTGTGTTCATCAAATTGTAAATGTTAACTAATTGTACAACTTGCACTATTTGATGTGCATGGCCCTCTGCAACACTCTTAGAGTATTCATTAAGGTTTCATAATTGTTCAACCTCCTGATTTCTGTTTTCTCTAACTGGGGTGTAGGTGCTACATAACAGGTCATGTCCTTGGCGTGTGCCACCAGGTTCCAAAACTGCCTTAATGCCCTCTTACATGGAGCAATGTTTATAAAAAATATCCCTTTTTTGCTTTAGTGGTAAAACAACGCTACGGAGAGGTAAATGCCAATGATCTTGGTAGGTATGCGTTGCACTCGCGTGAATGGTCAATTTATTGGTGCACGTATCCTTGGCTACAGCACACAGAGACCTTACACTGCACTGAAAAGATCACCCCAGTGACTTACAGCATAGAAATCCCACAGAACCCCAAAAAAAGCCAAATTTATCATGTCATTCTTCTTAAACCAGAGGACGAGACCCTACCCCTTAGGAATGGCTCTATCCTCCTCATTACGAAGACCAAACCCTTAAAAATACCTTTACTCCCTTTATCTGAAGAATAGGAGGAAACCCAACCCTCTCTTAGTCCCAAACTGACAGAGAAGCAGAGAACACAAATAAGTGATCTGATCATGAGAAACAAGGTTTTTTTCCCCAAAATGCCTGGGAAAACAAGGTTGATACAGCATCATAATAAAACAGAAGAGTGCAAAATGGTGCGTCAAATACCATACCATCTTCCAGAGGGCAGGAGACATTTGGTAGAAAAAGAAATAAGGGAGATGCTAGATGCTGGTATAATAGAACTGTCCAACAGCCCTTGGTGTTTCCCGGTGGTATTAGTTCCAAAACCAAATGGGACTATACGTTTCTGTATTGACTTTCACCAACTCAATGCTATTTCCTGTTTTGATACTTATCCCATGTGTGGACAAATTTATTGAACGGTTAGGCCATGCCCACTATCTCACCCTAGACCTCACTAAGAGATACTGGCAGATACCCCTGAACCATCTTGATAAAGAGAAGACAGCCTTCTCTACCCCTTCTGGCCTTTATCAGTTCACAGTGTTACCTTTTGGGCTACAGGGGACTCCAGCTACGTTTCAGCGTCTAATGGACGTTATATTAAGACCCCACCAGGAGTATGCAGCAGCCTACCTTGATGATATAGTCATTTACAGCTGTACCTGGAACCAGCACCTAGAACATTTAGCAAGTGTTCCACATTCCCTACAAGAGACAGGCCTAACAGCGAATCCGGAGAAATGTAGCATGGCCAGGAGTTCAATCAACTATCTTGGGTATGTCATAGAGAAAGAACAGATAAGACCCCGAATAGGTCTAAAACAAAACATGACATACGGTCAGTTTTGGGGATGGTGAGGTATTATAGGCGGTTTATCCCACACTATTCCACACAGGCAGCCCCCTTGGCAGACTTACTAGAGAAAAACCGACCAAACAAGATAACCCACTTGACGGAAAGCCCAATACTGCAGCTATTAAAGACTAATCCGGTGTTACGGTGTCCAGACTTCCAAAAATCCTTCTTGTTACAGACCGATGCTTCCGATCAAGGATTAGGGGCTGTCCTTTCACAGGACGATGAGGAAGGACACCCCTACCCCACAGTGTATATCAGCAGGAAACTATATAGAGGGAGAAGAACTATCCAACCCTGGAAAAAGGGTGGAGAAAAAGGGATCCATTACCAGTGGAAAGGAACGCAAAGCTCAAGAAAGGACTACATCCTGGGCAGAACCCATAAACAGAGCTATAGACTGAGAATTTGTGTGCAGCTAACAGAATAAAATAAGTTGGTTGGATGTCACCACCTTGACTGGGCTGTTTTTCAAATCCAAAACCTAAACACTGTGACCTCCATGGGTATACCCTACCACAGTCTAACAGGGAGAACCAGAGACATGCATTTTAAAACTTTTAGCTGTAAAGAGCACCAAGAAGCACAAAGTGTGAATAATAGTCAATGGTTACAGTAAAACAAGACCTAGGCATAATTTGGTACTGATTGCAATAAAGCACTGGTCAGATACTCCAACCAGGTTTGTTGTGAGCAAAAGATTTTACCTACTGGCATTATTCCTTTAATTCCCAATCCACCACAGGAGTACACTACTGACACCCCGCTAGGACTTTAAAGGAGGCATTTGGAGACTCACAGGGTGTTATGTTGAGTCCAGTTCAGGTCCATTTGTAACTGATCAAATGGGCAGTTGCAGGAAAGGCCTCTTGAAGCTTGTATCTCTATAGTATGAATAGGAGGTCAGACTTGTGTCCTTTGGAGTCCACTTTTTTGTCTTGGGGACAAGTGAGAAAGAATAGGTCAAGTCCCACAGAACTGGTCTTCTCAGAGCTGCCGCAGCTCCGAGGAGTGTTAGGCAGTGCAGCTGACACCTAAGAGGGTGGTATTACAGCATGCATAATGTGGCCTATTTGTTGCAGCCGCATCCTAGGTGTAGGAAGCTCTGCCCCTGAAAAGCAGAGCACCTTGCAGAATTGGTCCTAAGGCAGGGCAAAGTATAAAAAGTGCCTGCAATTGAAAATTAACTGCAGACCTGCTTTCACATAAAGGATTTAATTGCTCCATTTCTTCTTCATGATGCCTCTGCTTTTTTGCCTGCATCCCTTGTTCTTCAGGAGGTCATTGATGACCTGTAAAACAAGAAGTTAAAAAGCTTTTACCAACAGAAGAAAGCTTATATGAGGTGGTAAGGTTTAAACTACAAATGTATTGAGTAGTACTTGCTGTACTGCATACTGTCTATCTGTGAATCAGTAGTCCAGATTCTGAACATTAAGGACTATGTTAATTGATGGGAAAAGTGCATTTTCCAAAGACTATTGATTAAAACGTCTTACTTTGATTTTCAAGACTTTAAGTTTCCTCTGCTCCAGTCTGTTGTTGGCCTCAATTTACAGAAGGGTTCCTTGGAATGATTATACACAATAATCTAGGTTGGAAATTATATAATCTCCCTTGGTGTTATATTAGATAATCAAGGAGTTTCCAAAAAGGTCACTACTGAAAGACAGACTTTGTCCCCAAAAAGTCTTACATGGTTGCACTGTTTGTTTTTTCCTCTAGGACTTGCTGAAGCCCCAAGTTGTTTTTCTCTAATCAGAGCCTTAGATAGGAAAAATTGAAGTTTTATGTAAGTTGGATAGTAGAGGACTGTGTTACTTAAAAGGATCTGGTGTTACAAATAACCTTAAGTTCACACAATCTCTTTTGTTTGATGCATGTATAATCGTTTCCACCAGCGTTCCGAGATGGAACAAGTGTAAAATACCTATGTTGAGAGGGACCAGGCTGAACGGAGGATGGTATACTTCTTTTTTCATTCCACTTCCTCTTTCACCTGAGAACTGGCACAACTTGAATCTTCAGACAGGATTTGGGCAGTGACAGTGTCTGGGTGACATGTGGAACTCACGTCTGGGATGCCATCTCGCTCCTACACGCCGGCACAACCTAAAGGAAAGAAAAAAAACAGGTCAGTGCTCAAGTGTTACAGAATAGCAGGCCAACATTTATATCTTGTCTGAGCGAGATGGAGACTCTGAATCCATCCTTAACAGATATAGGTGGTCATTACAACCCTGGCGGACGGTGTTAAAGCGGCGGTAAGACCGCCAACAGTCCGGCGGTAAACAAATTGGAATTATGACCGTGGTGGAAACCGCCAACAAAGACAGCCACTTTAACACTCAGACTGCCACTACGGTACAGACAAACAGCGTGGCGGTCACCGCCAACAGACAAACGGAGGACAATGTACCGCCCACAGTATCACAACCTACCAATCTGCCACCTTTTCCGGGACGGATTCACCGCGGATAAAAACACGGCGGAAACAGGAATTTCGAAGGAAAAACGCTCACCTCTACACACTCCATGAGGAACGACGACACCATGGAGCCGGAACTCCATATTCTCCCTGCGATAGTCTTCCTGCTCCTATACAAGGATCATCAACGCCGGCGGCAAAGACCACGGTGAGTACTGCACCTACGACATAGGGGGGGGGGGGGGAGGCAAAAACACAGGTACACACACAACATCCCAACCCCCACCCGACCCTCACCCACTACAACACACACACCAATGCATATCTATACATTACAGTAACTCCCCCACCCCCCCGGAAGAATGCAAAGACAAAAGGAAATGAGTTGAACCATTGTAATATATCAAAATACAGTAAGGAAATATATACATATATATATACACAATAAACAAAATATACACCACGATTAGTAGTGCAGGTATTGCACCATTCATAATCCGTGGACCACTGGGCCCAAAATGCATGGGCGAGGCCCACACAAGATAACCGATCAAAACGGAGAGAACACTGCAGGGGCATCAGATAGAAATACAACAGGCACCTCAGGGGGAAGGGAAAGGGGGGCACCTCAGCCGGATGAGTGTACCACACCAGATCCACAAGGGGGCTCCATGCCCATTGATGTATCCTGGGGAGTGCAGAGCCACAGTCTCTCAAGTCTCTGCAGTGGGTGGTTTGCCCACTGTACCATCCTGGGGAGTGCAAAGCCACAGTCTCTCAAGTCTCTGTAGTGGGTGGTTTGCCCACTGTACCATCCTGGGGAGTGCAAAGCCACAGTCTCTCACGTCTCTACAGTGTATGGTTTGCCCACTGTACCATCCTGGGGAGTGCAAAGCCACAGTCTCTCAAGTCTCTGCAGTGGGTGGTTTGCCCACTGTACCATCCTGGGGAGTGCAGAGGCACAGTCTCTCAATTGGATAACAGTCTCCACTGGTTCTGGAGGGGGCTTTGTGCCCAGAGTGCTTCATCCTGCCAAGGACTGAGGTAGTGGATGCCTTTCTCCACTGGTTCTGGAGGGGGCTTGGTGCCAAGAGTGCTTCATTCTGCCAAGGACTGAGGTAGTGAATGCCTTTCTCCACTGGTTCGGGAGGGGGCTTGGTGCCCAGAGTGCTTCATCCTGCCAAGGACTGAGGTAGTGGATGCCTTTCTCCACTGGTTCTGGAGGGGGCTTGGTGCCCAGAGTGCTTCATCCTGCCAAGGACTGAGGTAGTGGATGCCTTTCTCCACTGGTTCTGGAGGGGGCTTGGTGCCCAGAGTGCTTCATCCTGTGCAGGACAGACGGAGTGGATGCAAGTCTCCACTGGTTCTGGAGGGGGACTGGTGCCCAGAGTGCAGCACACACCCCGAGACGGTTCCAGTTGCGTCACTGCCCCTGCCGCAAATGGGCTAGCGGTGCATTCCATGGCGGTCTTTGCCCTGTTCAGCGGTGCTTGAGTTGCCATTGTCAGACCTGTTCAGCGGTGCATTCCATGGCGGTCTTTGCACTGTTCAGCGGTCCCTGGCCTGTTCAGCGGTCCTTGCCAAGGCAGTCCTTCATTGCCCAGCAGGGCTGTGGCTGGTGGTCCTTCATGGGTCAGCTGGGCTGTGGCTTGCGAGGCCCTCCTGGCCAGCTGGGCTGTGGCTGGCGGTGGCCTCCTGGCCAGTGACGATGGGGCTGGCCTCCTGGGCACTGACTCTGGCGGTGGCCTCCTGGCCAGTGACGATGGGGCTAGCCTCCTGGGCAGTGACTCTGGCGGTGGCCTCCTGGCCAGTGATGATGGGGCTGGCCTCCTGGGCAGTAACTCTGGTGGTGGCCTCCTGGCCAGTGACGATGGGGCTGGCGGTGGCCTCCTGGGCAGCGGGGATGATGGCGGTCTTCTCCGCCGTGCTGCTCCTCCCAGACTTTGGAGATTTCTTCTGCCCCTTCCCCACCTTGGGAGGAGTCACAGCTGAGTCGAAACTCCCCCCGCGACCCTTGTGAGCGGCTTTGCTGGCTGGAGTCTTCCCCCTCTCCCGCCGGGCACTGTCCAACTTCTGGTGCTTCACAGGGTGGGGACTGGCTGTGCTGTGGCTCCGTGCCACACTGGCTGTCCTGGTGGCCGGTGCACTCCACATATCTGTAACAACAGGCACCACTGGTCGCAGAGATTTTTTGGCTGAGTTGCTAGTACAGGACCTATGAGTTGGAAGGGGGGGGTGGTGGGAAATAGGTTAAGGGGGGACAGGAAAAGTTTTTGGGAGACACTGGGATGGGTAGCTGGAGGGGGTTTGGGAGTGGAGGAAGATGTGGTGGTTGGAGGAGGTGTAACTTTTGTGGATTTGGGTGCAGGTGCATGGGCTGGAGGCTGTCGTGAGGTGGATGGCTGTTGGGTGGGTGTGTGCCTGCATTTGTGTATCTTCGTAGGGGGCGTCACAGACACACTGGGAGAGGACACAGGGGATGTGGAAATGGTAGTGGGGGTGGTGACTGCACGTAAGCGGGGTGTGGTGGTGGGTGTGCTGGTGCGGGATGTAGTGGCTGTAGTCGTAGTGCATGCAGGTGTGAGTGTAGACGAGACTGGGAGGGAGGAGGGAGACGACGAGGAGGGGGACACAGTGGAGGCAGTGCATGTTGGTGTGTGTGATGCTTGCGTGAGTGCCTGTGGGATGTGTTGTGCTTATGTTTGCCTGAGCTTCCCTTGTGTGGTGAGGTGTGTGCAGGCTGGTCTGATGGTGTGCTTGAGATAAGCTGGGGTACAGGGGATTGGGTCTGGGTGGAGGAAGTTGGAGGGGGGAGGCTAGATACAGGGACAATGGCTGCCATCAGTGCTGAGGCCAGAATTTGCAGGGTTCGATGAAGGGCAGCCTGACCAGAATGAATGCCCTCCAGGAATGCATTTGTGTGTTGCAATTCCCTTTCTACACCCTGGATGGCATTCAAAATGGTAGACTTCAACAGTGAGGGACCTGAGGAGGTCAATGGCCTCCTCACTGAGGGCAGAAGAGGGGACAGGGGCAGGGGCTGAGGTGCCTGGGGCGAAGGTGATGCCCACCCTCCTGGGTGAGCGGGCACGGGGCAAAGTCTGAGGGGCTGCTGGGAGGGCGGTGCTGGGAGGGGGGTTGGCGGCTGTACCTGTAGAAGTGGGGGGCACAGATTTTGCCGCCACCGCAAGGGAGCTCCCATCGGAGGACAAGTCCGTGTCGCTGGTTGCAGATCCTGTGACCGCCGTGGTGCTCCCCTCGCCCTCCGTCCCACTGGTGTATTCTGAGTCCGTGGTGTGGCCCTCCATGGCCATGTGGGATGCAGCTTCCTCGTGCTCCGGTGCCACTGTACCTCCGCCTGATGATGCTGATGCACACAAGAACAGGGAGACCACAAAAAGGGGGGGGGCAGAAGAAAGACAGGTTGAGTGCATGGCTTACCGCTACCGTTGGTGGACAATACAGACAGCAGCCCCCTGCACTACGTCGCGCTGTTGGGCTCTTCAGATGCAATTCCTGGGATATGGCCCACATGGCTATGGACGACATCTGCACACATAGATGACACAGGGGCATGAATACCTGTACTTGGCACCCTACAGAGTTGGGGTGGGGGGACCACATGGCCTGCAATACGGAGGGGCCTAGCCTACGGAACTCGCCCTGGCCTAGGGAAACACATAGCCCTCCTCCCCACCCAGACACCTGCACTGCACGCAAAGTCTGCTGAATGATGTTGTACTCACCCCCTTGTGTCTGCTGTGATGCCCTCAAGCGCCCGTCCAACTCATGGTAGGCCACCGCCAGGATCCGGAACATCAGGGGGTCATGGTTCGACGGGCACCCCTCCCATGTTGGGAGGCCATCCCCAGCTGAGCCTCCGCCGTCTTCTTGCTCCAGCGGCGAATGTCCTCCCAGCTTTTCCGGCAGTGGGTGCTCCGTCTGTGGTGGACCCCCAGGGTCCGGACGTCCTTGGCAATGGCACGCCAAATATCCTTCTTCTGGTGGGCGCTGACCTACATGACTTATACAGGGGAAGAAGAGAAGTCATTACCAACTGCACCGTCTAAGTGAGTGGCCCACATCCCTACCCTTGCCATGTGGCACATGCATTCACAGTCCTTCATGCACACAGAACTGTGCCCCCTTCATTCTTACAACCAGCCCTCTCCACACAGGCATAGCCCATACAACGTGCTCCCTGTGTACTTACCTGTTGGTCTGGAGGACCGCAGAGTAGCGTGTACTGGGGGAGGACCCCGTCCACGAGCTTCTCCAACTCCTCTGCAGTGAAGGCAGGGGCCCTTTCCCCAGACGCACGAGCCATTGTTTCTTCCAGACCGAGGTCACAGCAGCACTTGCAGTGTAGGTCCTCTCCTGTCGAAGATCAGGTATCGAGTGATTGAACAGATAGAAAATGGCGGTCACGTCCGCAGCGGTGCGTACCATCACCGCCGGCGTACATCGTCATTGGTTCCTGGGACCCATAGGGTCCAATGTTAACCAATGCAGCATTGCACTGCGATCTTCGTCCGCCTACCGCGACGGTGTACAATGCCAGCACAGTTACCTCACATCCCATTGTCCCAGTTTAGAGGTCAGGCAGCCTCCATTTCAGGGGCACCAACTGCGTCACACATACCTAGGCCTTGTCTCACAACACTAATACAGGCCACATTTTGTGTATGAATGGTGGTCTGTTTAGACTGTGGGTACATACCTCTGAGTTGTTTGACTCTGTGGTCGCTGTTGTCCTTCCTAGGCACCGTCCGCTGGGACATGTGAAGAGATGACGGAATCCTCCAGTGTACCGACCGCTGGGGGACCTGTCGACAATGGAGGAAAGAAGTTTGATCATCAGCTACAGGTTTGACCGTGCCACAATCCAGGAACTGTATGCCCAGTTGGAGCCTAACCTGATGTCAGCAATCCGCCATCCCACAGGAATCCCCCCTCAAGTGCAGGTGCTATCAGTACTCCATTTCCTTGCAAGTGGGTCATTTC
Organism: Pleurodeles waltl; assembly: GCF_031143425.1. NCBI lineage: Eukaryota > Metazoa > Chordata > Amphibia > Caudata > Salamandridae > Pleurodeles > Pleurodeles waltl. The sequence goes on from NW_027149886.1 coordinate 354,343, forward strand.
AAACAACAGTGGCCATGGCATCAGGGATGTCCCAGCCTATGTTTTCCAACGTGTTGTCCAGAGTGTTGTCTGCCCTGCTGAAACACATGCAGAGCTACATCGTTTCCCCTCAGGTTGAGGATTTGCCTACAGTGAAAGGTGACTTCAATGCCCTTGGACATATCCCCAACATCATAGGTGCCATTGATGGGACCCATGTAGCTCTGGTCCCCCCTCCCACAGAAGTGAACAGGTGTACAGGAACCGCAAGAGTTATCATTCCATGAATGTACAGATGGTATGTTTGGCAGACCAGTACATCTCCCAAGTAAATGCTATGTTCCCTGGCTCTGTGCATGACGCCTACATCCTGCGGAATAGCAGCATCCCTTACGTGATGGGTCAACTCCAGAGGCACCGGGTGTGGCTATTAGGGGACTCTGGTTACCCCAATCTGTCATGGCTACTGACCCCAGTGAGGAATCCCAGGACCAGGGCAGAGGAACGCTACAATGAGGCCCATGGGCGGACTAGGAGGGTGATCGAACGCACCTTCGGCCTCCTGAAGGCCAGGTTCCGGTGCCTCCATATGACAGGTAGTTCCCTATTCTACTCACCAAAGAAGGTGTGCCAGATCATCGTGGCCTGCTGTATGCTTCACAACTTGGCTTTGCGACAACAGGTGCCTTTTCTGCAGGAGGATGGTCCAGATGACCGTGTTGTTGCAGCTGTGGAGCCTGTGGACAGTGATGAGGAGGAAGCAGAGGAAGAAGACATTGACAACAGGGACTCAGTTATCCAGCAATATTTCCAGTGACACACAGGTGAGAAAACATTCCTGCCTACTACAAGTACTTTCACACTTCTACCTCTATCCTGTCTGTCGATTTCAACCAGTATATGGTCACTGAGTTGTACATTTCCCTTACGGTTTCACAGGTGTGGTTTCCAACGTGTGTCATCTGCTTAGATTCCTCATGGACTTGAGATGTGTGACATAGGTATGTTGACATTACATTTGAAAACACATTTTGTCACTGTCATTGCTAATACACATTTTCAAAATCATAGACTGACTCCAAATTGTTTTGTGCTTCAAGGGTGTTTATTGAAGTGCTCAATATTGGAGGGGGGTGTAAAATGGTGAGGGGTGATGGTGGAGGAATGTCCATGGCAGAGTCCAGTCTATTAGTCTCACAGGTGCATTGCCCGTATGGGCATAGGAAGTGGAGCTGGGGCAGTTCCAATATGGACAGGGTTACAAAGTGGTACACTGGTTTGACAATCAGGGTGGTCTCATTTCTGGCGGGGGTCTTGGCATCGTGCTCTGTCTTGTTCCTGGATCTCAGGGACCGCTTGCGGGGTGGTTCTCCGTCTGCAAGGGGTGGGGTGCTGGTGTGGTGGTCCTGTGGCGGTGCCTCCTGTCCACTAGCGCCGGCGGAGGTGGTGGGCAGTTCATCGTCCATGCTAGTGTCAGGGGCCCCTTGGAGTGTCCCTCCTGGTGCTAAGTATTTCCTTCAGCACCCCTACGATGGTACCCAGGGTGGAGCTGATGGTTCTGAGTTCCTCCCTGAACCCCAAATACTGTTCCTCCTGCATGCGCTGGGTCTCCTGAAACTTGGCCAGGACCGTTGCCATCGTCTCCTGGGAGTTGTGGTATGCTCCCATGATGGAGGAGAGGGCCTCGTGGAGAGTGGGTTCCCTTGGCATGTCCGCCCCCTGTCTCACGGCAGCCCTCCCAGTTCCCCTGTGTTCCTGTGCCTCCGTCCCCTGGACCGTGTGCCCACTGCCCCCAGGTCCCTGTTGTTGTTGGGGTGGTGGGTTATCCTGGGTTCCATGTAGTGGTGGACACACAGCTGATTGATGTGTCCTGGGGACGGAGGTATGGGCCCGCTGGGTGGGTGCTGTGCTGGTGTTACCAGAGGGTGGAAGGTCTGTGGTGGGCTGTGCCTGTGTGAGGGGAACCGACTGTCCCGAGCCCCACGATGGTCCGGGCTGTCATCTAGATCCAGTTGGACAGAGCTGCTGTCATCACTGTGGGCCTCTTCTGTGGGTGGGGTGGAGATGTCTGGACTCTCCTGTCTGTCGATGTTGGGTAGTGGTCCTGCAGGGGTGTAAAAGCATGATTATTGCATCTGTGTGTGTCATGGTGTGCAATGGGTGGGTGACCGTGTACCCCAGTGCTAGCATTCATGTGTGGGGTCTTCTGTGATGATGGTTGAGAGGGGTGTTATGGGTATGTGCAGTGGGCATGCTTTAGTGATGGGTGTCCATGCTTTGTTGTGTCATGCAGGGCTTGGTGTTGGGATGTGTAGTTTATGTTATTAGTACATTTGTGAGGAGTTGGAGTGATAGGGGGGGGGCGAGAGTGGGGGTCTGTGATAGCATGCAAGTAGGGTGGGGGGTATGATAGTTAAAGGTTTGACTTACCAGAGTCCATTCCTCCACCGACTCCTGTGAGGCCCTCAAGATGCAGAATCGCCAAGACCTGCTCCTCCCATGTTGTTAGCTGTGGGGGAGGAGGTGGGGGTCCGCCGCCAGTCTGCTGTAATGCCAGGTGGTGTCTGGAGACCACGGAACGCACCTTCCCCCGTAGGTCATTCCACCTCCTCCTGATGTCGTCCCGATTTCTTGGGTGCTGTCCCACTGCGTTGACCCTGTCGACTGTTCTTCGCCATAGCTCCATCTTCCTAGCTATGGAGGTATGCTGCACCTGTGCTCCAAATAGCTGTGGCTCTACCCGGACGATTTCCTCCACCATAACCCTGAGCTCCCCCTCCGAGAACCTGGGGTGTCTTTGCCGTGTCATGGGGTAGTGTAGGTGATGTGTGGGGTGGTGTGTGTGGTGATAAGTGTGGTGATATGTAGTAGTGTGTGGTGTTTTGTGCGTGGAAGTTGTGTGGGTGATGGTGTTGAGTGCCTGTGGCTGCTAGTTTGTTGATGGTGGTGTCTCCCTCTGGCCTTCTCTCGGTAATTGTGGTCGTAGGGGTTTGTGGGTGATGTGGGTGTGTGTTTTATATTGTATTGGGTGTGTGGGAGTGGTGTGTGTATGTGTATCAGGTGTGTGTATTTCAAATTGTCCAATGTGGTGGTGTTTTGGAGATGTGTGTGTATTTTGAGCGCAGCGGTGTGTACCGCCAATGGAATACCGCGGTTGAAAGACTGCTGCATGGATTCATGGGTCGTGATAGCATGGGCGTATTTCTGTTGGCGTGACGGTGGAGGTTTTGTTTTTGCCAGTTTATCACTGACCTTTGGTGTGGCGGACTTGTGTGGGTGTCTGCATTTTGTCGGATTTCGAGTTGTGGGTCGTAATAGCTGTGGTGGATTGCTGCGGCGGTGTGTTGGCGGTCTTCTGCACGGCGGTAAGCAGCTTTTACCGCCAATGTTGTGATGACCCCCATAGTCCGTTTACTAGTAGCTGTATGTAAAGAAATGGCTCCCTGTTGCAGTTACCCCCCACTTTTGCCTGATACTGATGCTGACTGGACTGAGAAGTGTGCTGGGACCCTGCTGACCAGGCCCCAGCACCAGTGTTCTTTCACCTAAAATGTACCATTGATTCCACAATTGGCACACCCTGGCATCCAGATAAGTCCCTTGTAACTGGTACCTCTGGTACCAAGGGCCCTGATGCCAGGGAAGGTCTCTAAGGGCTGCAGCATGTGTTATGCCTCCCTGGAGACCCCTCACTCAGCACAGACCCACTGCTTACCAGCTTGTGTGTACTAGTGAGAACAAAATGAGTAAGTCGACATGGCACTCCCCTCAGGGTGCCATGCCAGCCTCTCACTGCCTATGCAGTATAGGTAAGACACCCCTCTAGCAGGCCTTACAGCCCTAAGGCAGGGTGCACTATACCATAGGTGAGGGTACCAGTGCATGAGCACTGTACCCCTACAGTGTCTAAGCAAAACCTTAGACATTGTAAGTGCAGGGTAGCCATAAGAGTATATGGTCTGGGAGTCTGTTTTACACGAACTCCACAGCACCATAATGGCTACACTGAAAACTGGGAAGTTTGGTATCAAACTTCTCAGCACAATAAATGCACACTGATGCCAGTGTACATTTTATTGTAAAATACACCACAGAGGGCACCTTAGAGGTGCTCCCTGAAACTTAACCGACTATCTGTGTAGGCTGACTGGTTCCAGCAGCCTGCCACACTAGAGGCATGTTGCTAGCCCCATGGGGAGAGTGCCTTTGTCACTCTGAGGCCAGTAACAAAGCCTGCACTGGGTGGAGATGCTAACACCTCCCCCAGGCAGGAGCTGTAACACCTGGCGGTGAGCCTCAAAGGCTCACCCCTTTGTCACAGCACAGCAGGGCACTCCAGCTTAGTGGAGTTGCCCGCCCCCTCCGGCCACGGCCCCCACTTTTGGCGGCAAGGCTGGAGGAAACAAAGAAAGCAACAAGGAGGAGTCACTGACCAGTCAGGACAGCCCCTAAGGTGTCCTGAGCTGAAGTGACTCTAACTTTTAGAAATCCTCCATCTTGCAGATGGAGGATTCCCCCAATAGGATTAGGGATGTGCCCCCCTCCCCTTGGGAGGAGGCACAAAGAGGGTGTACCCACCCTCAGGGCTAGTAGCCATTGGCTACTAACCCCCCAGACCTAAACACGCCCTTAAATTTAGTATTTAAGGGCTCTCCCTGAACCTAGAAACTAGATTCCTGCAACTACAAGAAGAAGGTCTGCCGAGCTGAAAGACCCCTGCAGAGGAAGACCAGAAGACACCAACTGCCTTGGCCCCAGACTTACCGGCCTGTCTCCTGCCTTCCAAAGAACCCTGCTCCAGCGACGCTTTCCAAGGGACCAGCGACCTCTGAATCCTCTGAGGACTGCCCTGCTTCGAAAAAGACAAGAAACTCCCGAGGACAGCGGCACTGCTCCAAAAGAACTGCAACTTTGTTACAAGGAGCAGATTTAAAGACCCCTGCAACTCCCCGCAAGAAGCGTGAGACTTGCAACACTGCACCCGGCGACCCCGACTCGACTGGTGGAGAAAAACCAACTCAGGGAGGACCCTCCGGCGACTCTACGACTGTGAGTAACCAAAGTTGTCCCCCCTGAGCCCCCACAGCGATGCCTGCAGAGGGAATCCCCAGGCTCCCCCTGACCGCGACTGTCTGAACTCCATTTCCCGACGGCTGGAAAAGACCCTGCACCCGCAGCCCCCAGCCCCTAAAGAAACGGAACTTCTGTGCAGGAGTGACCCCCAGGAGGCCCTCTCCCTTGCCCAGGTGGTGGCTACCCCGAGGAGCCCCCCCCTTGCTTGCCTGCATCGCTGAAGAGACCCCTTGATCTCTCATTGACTTCCATTGAAAACCCGACGCGTGTTTGCACACTGCACCCGGCCACCCCCGCGCTGCTGAGGGTGTACTTTTTGTGCTGACTTGTGTCCCCCCCCCGGTGCCCTACAAAACCCCCCTGGTCTGCCCTCCGAAGACGCGGGTACTTACCTGCTGGCAGACTGGAACCGGGGCACCCCCTTCTCTCCATTATAGCCTATGTGTTTTGGGCACCTCTTTGACCTTTGCACCTGACCGGCCCTGAGCTGCTGGTGTGATAACTTTGGGGTTGCTCTGAACCCCCAACGGTGGGCTACCTTGGACCAAAAACTCAAACCTGTAAGTGACTTACTTACCTGTGAAAACTAACAATAACTTACCTCCCCCAGGAACTGTGAAAATTGCACTGTGTCCACTTTTAAAACAGCTTATTATGTTTTATGCAAAAAGTATACATGCTAAAGTAATGATTCAAAGTTCCTAGAGTACTTACCTGCAATACCTTTCAAAAGAGCTATTACATGTAAAATTTGAACCTGTGGTTCTTAAAATAAACTAAGAAAATATATTTTTCTATAACAAAACCTATTGGCTGGATTTGTCTCTGAGTGTGTGTACCTCATTTATTGTCTATGTGTATGTACAACAAATGCTTAACACTACTCCTTGGATAAGCCTACTGCTCGACCACACTACCACAAAATAGAGCATTAGTATTATCTCTTTTTACCACTATTTTACCTCTAAGGGGAACCCTTGGACTCTGTGCATGCTATTCCTTACTTTGAAATAGCACATACAGAGCCAACTTCCTACACTGTACAAAGTGAGCTGACACAGAGGTTAGAAGAATTACAGAAAAATCCAGGTGTTACTTAAGGGAAAAAAGAAACAATGGTAGGGGGGCAAGTCCAACCTTTTCATTCCAACTACCTACCTTTATTCAGGCTGACTCTCAGTCTACACCAGTCAGAGTAAAGGTGTGTGGAGGAGCAGATACAATTCCAGTAGTTTAGGTAATTACTCCATACACAGTACCTTTTGCACCTCTTGAACGTTTTTCTGGGGAATCAGTTAAGTTTGCTACTTTCTGAAATCAGTGCCAGCTACACTAAGTGTAAACCAGTGCTTAATTTGTAAATAAAAACGTGCCAGTGCCCAAAGGTGTCCTCTTAAACATGCGCCTGCTGCAATTAAATGTGCGAACACGGATTACTGAAGCCATCTCGGACCTCTTCAATCCATTCAAAGCCACTCCCTTCCTCTTCAGCTCACTCATGCAGCGTTCTGCTTTCTCCCATTGTGACGCTTTTTCGTTTTTCTACTCCTCCGTTTTTCCCATATGTTTATTTTGCTTGCAGTAAATGCTTGTGGCAGAAAAATAAGTACCGGCCCTCAAAAATAAGTGCTGGTGCTCCGCACTGGAAACAACAAGCACAAATTAAGCACTGGTGTAAACCTGACTACTTTCTTTCCAATAAATCCAGAGTACCCTTCATACTCTCCTACCTGGTGGGCATTGACCTGTTTTAAGGCATGTATACTCTTTGAAAACCAACATATACTAGCTGTACCACAGTGAGGAATAAAAATAGGAAGCTCCTTGTGTAAACTACCACCATGAGCCTGTTGAATAGTAATCATAATGCTCCTCATATATTTGGAGAGAAGCCACCTCCTCATTTTATAAGAATTCCACCTCCCGGTTTTATAAGAATTGGGGAGAGAATCTAAAGTGCATCTTAAATTATTGCATTGCTACCTAATGTGTCAGCCCTTCTTACATATGAGTGCTGCACTACACTCATTTGGTAACTCCATTGGGGAAAGACTGACCACTTTTTAAGAGAGTGTGCTTGATGTTTCGGCTACTACTGAGGAAGAGGAAAATGAGAGATCTCAGCAGTTGCCAAGACCCATTGTCCTGCTGAACAGGGTTTTAAGGTCTTTAGAGAACTTGGCAACTCTACATGTGACAAATCTAAGTAATTTTATGTACCAATACAGTTAGAGTGGGTGCCTAATAAAAGGGTTACATTTGACATGTTAATTGGTTCAAAGGCGACCAGAAACTTAATTGACTCTTCATCTGTTAAAGAGTTAGACATTCCCATCCATGATAGAGAAAATGTGGAAAAATCCATATTATTGATGGGAGGGATTTTTTTTCTAGCCCAAAAGTTAGCCAAGCCATACAGCTAAAAATGACATATTTAACAACAAGTCCGATTTGATTTCAAATCTGCACCTCCGTTTGGGGCAATTTTTTTAATTTCATGGTTGTACCAACATAACCCAACTATTGATTGGAGAGCTACAAGTGTGACATTTGTGTCTCACTATTGTCAAATTAACTGCTTTCAGAAAGAAAGGACTAGTCAGGGATTCCGTCACATTACCTTGAGAGAAGGGGATTCTGTAATCCCTGAAGTTTATAAAGGCTTTCAATATGTGTTGTGGGGTCAGGAAATGAAAGAACAACAACTCTGTTTGGCAAATAATATGAGTATTTATGAATAACTGCCGGGAGGGCAGCACAGCTCAGTGACTGATACCGCACTCAAATTTGTCATCACAAGCAGCTTCTTTATAGGTTTAAAATACCTTGAATGCGTCTAATCACTTGTCATGCATTTTGATTTAAGCGCTTGCTTGCTACACTGTTATCTCTACTTATTTTAGCACAAAGCAATATTTCTCCTTGGGAAAGCATTTAATTACACATTTACAGAAAAGCGAAGGTTACACATCTGTCATGGACACATTTGCTAATAACCACAGTGCCTTTTGATCTCACGTTCTGAAGCCTATCAGTATGTCCTTCCTTTCCTTCCTTAGCTAACTCCACACTTGGAAACATTTCTGTCTACCCTCCCTTGCACAGCTGCTGGCCTTCAAGCATCAAAGCTTATCGTGTTCCCTTTCCAAAACCAGCATAGTGTACACTTTCCCTTGTGACCGTGGATCAGAATGTGCGCCCTCCCTGTGAGTGTGTTATCAAATTATGGCTCAAGCTTTTGTGTTGTGGCCTTCTGCTTCCAGCCGCATTATGAATAAATGTTTCTGCTTGTCCCTGTCCTTGCACCCCTACATTCTCTCTATCCTTGACTCTCTACTTGGACATCATGAACATTCTAGGCCTGTATTCTTCTCTGATCATGTATGATTCTGCACATTTTCCTCCTAATTCACGCATTAGCAAAAGTGGGCCTTCGCCTTTTTCCATATTTTCAGTAACAGATGTATTTGACAAAAAGAGACCTAATACTGTACCACCTCATTGCCCCTTTAATTGTCAAATCTTCAACCTGGGACTGAACTTCCTTGAGTAAGAATGTGAAAATCTTAATTGTAGGGAATATTTGGATGAACCTTTAAAATTGTATTTATCCATTCATCCTGGTCTCCTGTCTCATCTACTTTAATTTGTATTTCTGAGAAGCAGGTAAAGTTCAGAACTTGCATTGACTATAGGCTCTTAACCATGTCACTGTGAAGAACAGATACCCATTGCCAGTAATTCCATCTTTATTAGATCAAGTAAAGAAGACAACAATTTATAGTAAACTGTAACTAATGGGGGCTTATCAACTAGTGCGCATCCAGGAGGGTTATAAATAGAAGCCCTCATTTAGAACTAGGGGCCTGATTTAGAGTTTGGTGGCGGGGTTACTCTGTCACAATGGATATCCGGTCCACCGAAATATAAATCCCATTACATCCTTTGGAATTTATATTTCGGTGGACAGGATATCTGTCACAGTTGTGATGGAGTAACCCCTCCGCCAGACTCTAAATCAGGCCCCAGGTCTTTACAAATACCTTGTTATGCTTTTTGGGTTGTGCAGTGCCCAAGTTGCCTAGCAATATTTCATAAGTGAAGTATTATATGAGACAATTAATATTTGTTCAGTGGTCTAGAACAATGATAATTTAATGAACTGAAGTTATAATTAGACATAGGTCATGCAAGATCCATATTACAAAAACTGCGAGACAGTCACTTGCTTGCCAAATTGAGGAAGTGTATATTTCACATCATTATTGTGGAGTTTTGAGGATGTATCACTTCTTCTAAGGGAATCCAAATTGACCAAAAAATGTAAGCCATTGAAAGCTGGAAATCAAAATCCCTTCAGATTGTGACAGATGCAGAACTTCTTGGGCTTTGACAACTTGTGTTCACATTTCATTGACCAGTTCTCTGCTATTCTCTCCTGTTACTCGCTTGTTGAAAAAAGGGGTAACATTTTAGTAGGATTCTGTAGCTGGACCTTTTATAAGAGGTTCTAAGGTGTAAGTTAAAAATGTGTGGGGTATTACCATACTGAATACTCTGTAGCTGTGCACGTTATGTTGGGCAGATTTGTAGAGCACACTATCACCCTCAAGGGTGTCCTGGTGCTGAGCAGGTGTGAGACTAGACACACCTAGGGCCTTGTGGAATGTTCAAAAAACCAAGTCTGCAGTTTCTTGCAGAATTCAAGAAGTGAGGAGGAGGCTCTTACATGTAACAACAGGCCATTCCAGGCTTTAGGAACAATGTAGAAGGCTAGACCTTTAGATCTGGTTTTCTGTATGCATGGGAGTTATCCGGACAAGTGGAGGTGTATGGAAGGTTTGTGAAAGCAGATCCAATTGCTGAGGCAAGCTGGACCAGTGTTATGTAGTGCCTTCAAAGTGTGGGTGAGGAGCTTGATTTGTGCTAGTTTGTGAATAGGGACCAAGTGGAGCTCCTTCAGGTGTGGTGTGATGTAAGTGCAGAGTGGGAGGTTGAGAGTGATTATGGTTGCTGAGTTTTGAATAGCCTGCAACCTTCTGGTGAGTTTTTGTTGATCCCGGCTTAGACAGTATTCTGATAGACCACCTTGCTTGTTACCAGCGCGTGTATGTCGGTTTTCCAGATGCTGACTGTTAGCCATTTGAAAATATTCCTCGGCATCTTTGGGGTATGGAACCATGAGGCGGGGAAGTCTTGACTTGGGTGGTCAAATTGAGTTTGCTGTCTGATGATCCTAAGGTTCTTGGCGTGGGTGGTTGGGCTGGCTGTCGGTCCTAGTTCTGTTGGCCACCGGGTGCAGTCCGACGGTGATGTGCTCTTTCCGAAGATCATGATTTTGGTTCCAGTGTGTGAGGTCAGCAACAGCTTTAGGCATCAGTAGTCTGGAAATTTAAAGACAACATGTTAATTAATGTGAAACATGGATTTTCAAAACACTATTGATTTAACTTTCTTCTTTGAATTTCTAGACTTTAATTTGTTTCCTCTGAGCCAGTGTGTTGTTGACCTCAAACACTGAAAGTGTTCTTGGGAATGAATATATAAATCCCAAACTAGGTTGTGTACAACCTCCATGGGTGATGTGAAACAACTTTTCATTTGATCTGGATGGCCGGCGTCTTGTGTGAGGAGGCTGGGAAGGAATGACAGAGAGGGTATTCATAAGCTGCCACTGTCTTTCTTTATGTGATGCACAAATAGGAATTTGACTAGAAAGTAAAAAAAACAAAGTCTCACATGGTTGCATTATTTGTTTTCCCCAAACCAGAACCTTTAGGAGATAGTGTTATTTAAAAATATCTTGTGTTAGAAATATCCTTTATTTTATACAATCTCTTTTTATTAGTTACCAGGGGCAGCTCCTCCATTATAGCGGAGGGGTGTCACCCCACCAAATAAAATGCCCCCAGACACCGCTCAGAGATGAAAAATAAAATGGTAATAAAGTTAATTTATCACCATTTTATTTTTCATCCTTTGTCCCAACCCAAGTGTCAGGAGGAGACAGAGACAGCTAAGTGCCAGCAGCAGGGAGGAGTAGTGGGCTGCCTGTGCACTTGTTTAAAGTGTGCATGTCTCTTTGGCGGGCCGTCTTGTGTTGGCCAGCCAGACATGCACACTTGAAACCTCTTGACCCAGCTGTCTTAGACAGCTGGGTTGAGATCAAGCACAGGCCTCCAGTGCCTTCTGTAGCACTGAGAGTGGCCGCTCCCTCTCATGCTGTTAACCGGGACTGGTTGAGGGAGTTGGAGCCTGGACAGAAGACTGAAATCAGAGCGAGGAGGACGTCACCTTGCAAGCAAGGTAAGTTATTTTTATTTGTTTTATTTCAACCCTCTTTGCACCCACCCCCATTTATTTGCAAACCCCACCATTCTCAGTAGTTATCGGACGCCCGTATTAGCTGCATGTATAAACATTGCTCTCAGGACCAACCAACAGGCTGACCTGAATGGGCAGAAATTAACCATCTGAACCTGACAGAAATGCAAAGTGAGGCTGTGAAGATTTTGTTTTACATTAAAGTGTTGCAGACAGCGGGGTCAGTCCTCTTCTGATCTTCCTCATGTCCAGGAGTGTTCTGAAGTGGGTGTCTGAAGATGCCACATTTATGCGTGGAATGAGGTAGTGGGTGGGACTGACCCCTAGGGACGTCCTAACTGATAAGGCAAAGGTTCCTGGGGTTAAACGTGCCATCTTAAGGCATTTTGAAGATGGCTAAAGTCTTAGTCTCAGCCTATTGTTTGGTCCTGGAAGCAAGTTCACACCTGTTCAAATGCAAATTGCTGGTTGGCAGAAGTGGGAGAGCAAAATGCAGATTTAGCTCCCAGGGGCTACAGGCAGGACAAAGGTAACTTTCTAAATCACTCCTTTCCAAAATATTTATTTCAACTCTGACTTGATCAGTGGATTGAGCTAGTAATAAATATTCCAAAAAGTCCAAAATAAAATATGTAGCTGTTTCCTAGCTGGAGATAACATTTATTAAAATTAAAAAAGCAATACTTTCCTATGGAACAGCCAATCCTGCTACAATGAAAATAGCTTTTAGAACATGTTAACTATGAGTACATGTTTAACATTCACATCTACATGCCCTGCTTTTAAATATCATGCACCCTGTTTAAAGTGACTTATATATTTAAAATGAAGAGTTTGCCCTGCAAAACAGGGTTATTTTGACAGGTTGTATTTGCAGTTGAAAACTGCACACCCAGGCTACAATGGTAGGCCTGGAGACATGCTTTACAGTGCAACTGCAGTGGATGGGACAAGGAGTGCTTCATTCCACTGGCAGCATTTAATATATAGGACCCGCGTGCATTTGCTACCACATACTGGGGACTTATAAGTCAAACAAAGAAATCAACGAAATGTATATAATTTACCATTGTTAGACCGGGCATCCTTGGCGTGATTTCCCTTGCCTTCTGTATTTTTGTCTGTGTGCTGGTGTGATGGGTCGCTCCGATCCGACCCACACTCTCCTCGGACTTGTGCTGACACTGCCACTTCCACACCGGAAGTAACCCGGGAGGGCGGCACTCTCATTGCTTCCGTGCCACCACCGCAAGGTCTGACGGTGGTCAAAAGGAGGCTTCCTCCCTTTTCTGGGGACGGTGCCGGGAGTAGGAGCTGGAGTAAATTGGAGTTTTCAACCGAAAAAAAAGAACGGACGACTCAGGAGGACGCCAACACCGAAGAAGAGGAAACCGCTCTCTGAAGGAGCGGTACAACGTTGGAATTGGAGCCGGAGGAGCCCCGTTGTGAAGACCGCTGACCCTGGGAAGCCTGTGAAAGAGCTGCCACGCTTCAGGAGAAGCCTGGCCACTCCAGGTACGGGGGTGCAGGACGAAGAAAAGGAGCGGGAGGCGAAGAAAGGCGGGGAGGTGGGAAAGGAAACGGGCACTACACGGGGAGCACTGACAGGGGGTGGTGGTGAGAGATATAAAACATAGAAAAACGCATAGCAGAAAAGAGGAAAAGACGAGGCACCAAACAGACAGAACAGGGCTAAGCAGAAAACAGACCAATACAGCGGAGAGACCAGTATACTAATAATAGTGCAGAAACCAAACCAGGAGAGTCGAAAGGGAAAAGTATGAGAGCAAAGAAGGCCCTATCACATGAACAACAGGAGAAGAGGGGAAGATAAGAAAGAAAAGACAGCAAGGAAAGTAAAAGAAGAGAAAGCGAGAGAGAACCATGGAAGGAGATAAGAGAGTGAAGAGAAGAGACAGGGGAAAGGACAACAGAGAGGAAAGGAAAAGAGAGATAATAAAGAAAACCAAACCCCACTCCCACACTTACCACATCTATTCTCTTCTCTTTCCACACGCTTCCCGCGAGGTCCTGAAAGAAAGAAAAGAAGAAGAAGACGAGATTTAGTGTCCAGAAGGAGAAGACTTCGCAACCCTCCAGCTAACAACAACTACCTCATATCTATACCATATATACCATCTAAAGACCAATAAATACAACCTTCTAAAAACAAAGAACCCACGCAATCTGGTGTCTTAAATCAGCCACTGGATTTTGTTTTTGCTGGTTTTCTTATTCTGAGAACTTTACCACTGCTGACCAATGCTAAAGTGGAAGTGCTCCCTGTGTATATTGTGATTATGATTGGTTATCCATGATTGGCATATTTAATTTAGTAGTAAGTCCCTAATATAGTGTACCATGTGTGCCCAGTGCCTGCAAATCAAATGACACTAGTGGGCATGCAGCACTGATTGTGCCACCCACATGGGTAGCCCTGTAAACATGCCTCAGACCTCCCATTGCAGAGTCTGTGTGTGCAGTTTTAAACTGCCTTTGCCAGGCCCAAACCTTCCCTTTTAGTACATGTAAGGCACTCCTAAGTTAGGCAGGGCAGGGTGCACTGTATTTAAAAGGTATGACATGTACTGGTGTGTTTTACATGTCCTGATAGATCTACGCTGCCAAATTGATTTTTCACTACTGCAAGGCCTATCTCTCCCATAGGTTAACTTGAAGATTGCCTTTAAATACCTTTTAAGTGTAATTCTCATTGGCAGCAGATCGAGATATGGAGTTTGGGGTCTCTGAACTCATAATTTAAAGATATATCAGTTGGTTTTTAAATTGTAAGCTTGAAAAATGTCACTTGTAGAAAGTGGGCATTTACTTGCTTAACTGTTTGGTGCTTCTGCTTGGCTGCTGACTACACGTCTGGGTCAGACTGACAGTTGGGCTGTTTATACATTCACTCTAGACAGTAACACAAAGGGAGTTGAGATGTGCCCTGCATATCCTGATGGGTCTTCCTGGACTAGAGTGGAGGGATGAGCTGAAACTTGCACCTGAATAGGACTGTGCTTGTCCTTATGCAAAACGATATCCAACCCCCTGGAGTGTGTCTGAGGCCAGGACAGGGAGAGGCAGGGTTTTGTGCAGTACAAAGACTTTCCTTTGAAGTTTGCCTACTTCAAAAGCAGAAATGAGTATAAGTATTGGACTGCTGACCTCGCAATTTTTTTTTAACACTTCTGGATGAAGAGGAACCACTGATAAGGAGAAGTGCTGAAGAACTGTGAGGAGTACGGCCCCTTTTCAGAGTGTGTGTAGGAAGTTGGCTCTGTATGCACTATTTCAAAGTAAGGAATAGTATGCACTGAGTCCAAGGGTTCCCCTTAGAGGTAAGATAGTGGCAAAAAGAGATAATACTAATGCTCTATTTTGTGGTAGTGTGGTCGAGCAGTAGGCTTATCAAAGGAGTAGTGTTAAGCATTTGTTGTACACCCACAGGCAATAAATGAGGAACACACACTCAGAGACAATTCCAGGCCAATAGGTTTTTGTATAGAAAAATATATTTTCTTAGTTTATTTTAAGAACCACAGGTTCAAATTTTACATGTAATACTTCAAATGAAAGGTATTGCAGGTAAGTATTTTAGGAACTTTGAATAATCACAATAGCATATATACTTTTCAAATAAGTCACATATAGCTATTTTAAAACTAGACAGTGCAATTTTCACAGTTCCTAGGGGGAGTAAGAGTTTGTTAGTTCTTGCAGGTAAGTAAACCACCTACGGGGTTCAAGTTTGTGTCCAAGGTAGCCCACCGTTGGGAGTTCAGAGCAACCCCAAAGTTACCACACCAGCAGCTCAGGGCCGGTCAGGTGCAGAGTTCAAAGTGGTGCTCAAAATGCATAGGCTTCAATGGAGAAGGGGGTGCCTGGTTCCAGTCTGCCAGCAGGTAAGTACCTGCATCTTCGGAGGGCAGACCAGGGGGGTTTTGTAGGGCAACGGGGGGACACAAGTTAGCACAGAAAGTACACCCTCAGCAGCACGGGGGCGGCCGGGTGCAGTGTGCAAACACACGTCGGGTTTCCAATGGAAATCAATGGGAGACCAAGGGGTCTCTTCAGCGATGCAGGCAGGCAGGCAAGGGGGGGCTCCTCGGGGTAGCCACCACTTGGGCAAGGGAGAGGGCCTCCTGGGGGTCACTCCTGCAGTGGAGTTCCGATCTTTCAGGTCCTGGGGGCTGCGGGTGCAGAATCTTTACCAGGCGTCGGGATCTGGGAGGCAGGCAGTCGCGGTCAGGGGCTCAGGGGGGACAACTTTGGTTACTCACAGTCTCGGAGTCGCCGGGGAGTCCTCACTGCAGTGTTGTTTCTCCACAAGTCGAGCCGGGGGCGTCGGGTGCAGAGTTGCAAGTCTCACGCTTCTGGTGGGAAATGCTGTTGTCTTTAAGTTGCTTCTTTGGAAACAAAGTTGCAGTCTTGGGTGAACAGGGCCGCTGTTCTCGGGAGTTTCTTGGTCCTTTTAGAGCAGGGCAGTCCTCTGAGGATTCAGAGGTCGCTGGTCCCTGGGGAAAGCGTCGCTTGAGCAGTGTCTTTGGAAGTGGGGAGACAGGCCGGTAGAGCTGGGGCCAAAGCAGTTGGTGTCTCCGTCTTCTCTGCAGGGTTTTTCAGCTTAGCAGTCCTCTTCTTCTTAGGTTGCAGGAATCTAAATTCTTAGGTTCAGGGAAGCCCTTAAATACTAAATTTAAGGGCGTGTTTAGGTCTGGGGGTTTAGTAGCCAATGGCTACTAGACCTGAGGGTGGGTACACCCTCTTTGTGCCTCCTCCCTGAGCGGAGGGGGGCACATCCCTAATCCTATTGGGGGAATCCTCCTTCTACAAGATGGAATATTTCTAAAAGTCAGAGTCACCTCAGCTCAGGACACCTTAGGGGCTGTCCTGACTGGCCAGTGACTCCTCCTTGTTTTTCTCATTATCTCTCCTGGACTTGCCGCCAAAAGTGGGGGCTGTGTCCAGGGGGCGGGCATCTCCACTAGCTGGAGTGCCCTGGGGCATTGTAACACGAAGCTTGAGCCTTTGAAGCTCACTGCTAGGTGTTACAGTTCCTGCAGGGGGGAGGTGTGAAGCACCACCACTCAGAGCAGGCTTTGTTTCTGTCCTCAGAGAGCACAAAGGCTCTCACCGCATGGGGTCAGAAACTCGTCTCTCAGCAGCAGGCTGGCACAGACCAGTCAGTCCTGCACTGAACAATTGGGTAAAATACAGGGGGCATCACTAAATAAATCCAACACTGGCATCAGTGTGGGTTTATTATTCTGAGAAGTTTGATACCAAACTTCCCAGTATTCAGTGTAGCCATTATGGAGCTGTGGAGTTCGTTTTTGACAGACTCCCAGACCATATACTCTTATGGCTACCCTGCACTTACAATGTCAAAGGTTTTGCTTAGACACTGTAGGGGCATAGTGCTCATGCACCTATGCCCTCACCTGTGGTATAGTGCACCCTGCCTTAGGGCTGTAAGGCCTGTTAGAGGGGTGACTTACCTATGCCAAAGGCAGTGTGAGGTTGGCATGGCACCCTGAGGGGAGTGCCATGTCGACTTAGTCATTTTCTCCCCACCAGCACACACAAGCTGGCAAGCAGTGTGTCTGTGCTGAGTGAGGGGTCCCTAGGGTGGCATAAGATATGCTGCATATGGCATCATGGCCCTTGGTACCAGGGGTACCAGTTACAAGGGACTTACCTGGGTTCCAGGCTTGTGCCAATTGTGGAGAAAATGGTACATTTTAGGTGAAAGAACACTGGTGCTGGGGCCTGGTTAGCAGGGTCCCAGTCAGCATCAGTATCAGGCAAAAAGTGGGGGGTAACTGCAACAGGGAGCCATTTCTTTACAGTGTGCTTTGCTGGGTTGGCCTGCAGTTGTTGAGTCTGCTTTGGAGAGGACAAAGACTGGACTTTGCTGTGTATCCTGCTTGTGAAGTTTCTCCAAGGGCTTGTACTGAGCTTGTGTCCTGTTAAGAATTCTCAGAGACAGCAAAGACTTCACCAACCAGCCTCTGGGTTTTTGTTCTGAGGACCCTCACTCGCCAGGTGGTGCCCATTCCAGTTCCTGGGCCCTTGGGTGTGAAACCTGGTCTAAAAACAAGAAGAACCAGGCACAACGACTCCGGGCGACCCCAGAACCAGTGCTGCTGCCCAACACGGCCTTCACCGAAGCCATGGTTCCCACTGGAGTGCGACGACCGTGACTGACCCCGCAGGCCTGATGCTGCTGCAGAGCCTCTAACGTCCCACAACATCATGTCCGTCCGTGACACCTGACTCCGCTGTGGCGCCTGTGGCCCCGTGGTGTGACTCTGACCCCAATAGTTTGTCCCATCGCGTCTTGACCCACCAGATTCATTGACCCCACCGGATCGTAAGGAACCGACTCCTTGCCAAAAGATGCTGCATCACCTCCCCTGCACCTGTAAGGAACTGACACCTCACCTTCCCTGCCTCGTAGTAAGGAACCAATGCCTCACCTTCCCTGCCTCACAGTAAAGAACCAACTCTGCAATGGCACCAGCAATGCCTCATAACCCCGACTCCACAAAAAGTCTTGGTTTCATCATTTTCAATGGTACTGTACCTGGGGTCCCTGCGACTCTGACTGGTGCCCGCTCCCTCGCAAATGGCGTCGGACTGTTGAGAACGACTCAATGATGTTGTTGTAGTCCCAGTTGGACCTAATCTGTTTCTAAGCACTTTTCTGGGTTTTAACCTTTAAAAATTCATATCATGCCTTGGGACTGTTGGATTTTGACGTTTTTGTCTTGATTTACTCACATAAATATTGGTTATTATTCTAAACTGGTGTGGAGTACTTTTGTAGTTGTGGTGGGGTGTGGGTGGTGTGTGTATGTACACAAATACTTAACACATTGCCTCTGAGATAAGCATGACAGCTTGTGCCAAGTCACCAAGGGGGTGAGCAGGAGTTATCTTAGGAGTGCAACTCCCTTACCCTGACTAGAGTGAGGGTCCCTACCTCAACAGGGTGTAAACTGACTGCCAACTAGAGACCCCATTTCTAAAAACGATGTTGAAATGAGGGACAAAAAGACTTTGCCACTAGTTAGCAGGCTTAAGGTGTGCAGAGGTGTATAGCCAGCATAAATAGGGTTCAGCAAAAAGGGAAAAAAATCTGGGGTGTCCTGCAGAAAGAGGAGATTTCCAACAAAAACAGTTCTTAATCCATTTTTCCACTCCACTGCTGAGCACATATGTTAAAACTTTTCACTCCTCCAGAAGAGACATACCTTGTAATATACCAGGGCCAAAAGCATTTCCCATTTTCATGGACCCTCCAGAAACTCCCTGTCCTTGGCTGACTATTTAATTAGATAAACATTACTAAGATGCTCCGCACATTATTCTCCCTTAATGATTTGACTGTGAGAATACACTTTGACATAATGCATAAAGCAATTAATTTAAAACAGAAAGAAGGGACTAGGAGCCCTTTTAGGTCCAGTATACAAGCTCCCTCAAAGTGTATATAGCCCCAATGGGATATGTAGTTTATCCAGGGTCACAACAGAAGAAGGGAAAGAAGGTCGGTGGGGAACCGAGAAAGAAGATCGGGGTATCTGATTGATGAGAAGCAAGAGCCCCCACACACCCTGGTGTGTGTCATGCTTCATCATCAGGAAGCTTCTTGTTGGTGCTGGAGTGCTTAATGGGCCCCTTGAGGGGGCTTTTTGCTGGATATCTTTTTAGAATAAGACGCCAATATGAAGTGTGATTAGAAGTGCTGTGTGTAGACTGATGTTATGTGGATTAGAATAGCTAAGAGGTACCCTAGAAAATTTTACATGTGGGTCATCTTTTTATCATTAAAATCAGTAAGTGGCTGAATGTGGAACTAATGATCCAATGCAGCTCAAAGTAGTGTACAAAGAGGGCAACATATTTATTGCCAAAGGTTGTCGCTATCGTTCAGGGCAATTCTTCAGGACCAAAAAAAACTAATCTACTAGTGATTGGGGAAGTGTGAGTGTGATATTAGCTAAAGGTACCCAATCACATGAAGCAATGCCCTTACAGTATATAGTATACCTGGGGATATCTAAGAACCAATCCCACTTTGGTGAGCTAATAACCCCATAAGTGATGGCAGAGATCGCGCTAGGAATAAAAAGCGCCCAGAGCGCACAATTAGGAGCGACCTACCCATCTCGTCTACCCATTGTGGACAAATACAGTCCAGCTGGACAGTACCAAAAAACTACAATGCTCAAAATGATACATAAGATTTTAACCTGCTATTTTTAATACATACGCTGTGACGGTAAAAAGCCTGTTTTAACAAAAAGTTAGAAAAGTCTGTTTTCACTGACTATGATGATGTTGCGTGTTATATGTTGTAAATACGGAGAGAAAATGGTGCCTTGGTTACTGTAAGCAAGGCTGCAGGAAAGCTGAAACATGTGAGGGAGCAAATAACCACTTTGTTAATAAATTGCACTTCCTAACTTTCCCAAAGCGTCGGAGGCTTTGTTTTAAATAACGAGGTATTGGTGGCAGATTTAAAGATTGTGCTGACTGCACACTGGCAAAGCACCCTTCATTCAGGAGCACAACGGCGTATATATATATATATAAATATATATATATAAATAATCCAAAAATCGCCACACAGAGAAAAGCGCCATGCTCTGGCTCACAATGAAAGTGAGGCACTTTAATGTTCATTTTCTGATCACAATGGCAAAAAATTATTTCATTCCTCAGAAGCAAATTAATTCATTCTCTTTCAAATGTCCTGATGCGTTTCGGCTATCCTTCTCAGCCTTAATCATAGGTTTCTCCTGATTGGAAAAAATAACCTTGTGTTTAGCCTTCCATTTAAACCATGCCTTTAAAGTCACAGGGTCTCTTTTTCCATGCTTTTCAATGTTTCACAGCCCGAGTGCGTTACTTAATTTCATAGGTCAAAGTTCACTTGTTCAAACATTATTTGCGAGTTTATTGCACCATCTACTTACTTTTTTAATTATCATCAATGTATTTTCATACATAACGTTCTTATCAATTTATTAAAGTGCTGGCAATAAACATCTTACTCCTTTATTGCAAAAGTGTCTTTGAATATCCTTTCTTTCACATGCACTGCAGCTGACCATGTTAAAAAAACTCATTGTTTATATTAGAGTTCCTGTGCTTCGCCTTCGTGCCTCACAGATCACAGTGGGCCTGTGAATGAAATAATCTAACTCATTCACATCCCTTGCCCGATTTCTTAAATGCTGCAATATTATAAATTCCATGGTCGATCTTTTTATCGTCGTACCTTTCATGTTGTCTATAAAGACAAGCATTTACAATGCAACGGGTCTCACGTTTGCTCATGTTAGAGCTGATCGCGTTGTAAACTCTTAACCCGACTTTTCACCTATCGGTGCATTGATAAAGTGCATTTATGTACATAACCCGAAAAAGTGAAATCAAGTATGTAAAGCGCTCGATTTCTGCCAAGCGAGATTGCGCTCGTAAATTAGAGAAAAAAAGTCCACGAGCCCGATGGAAAACAGCGAGCCTCGCATGTTTTCTGTTCTTGGTCGCTGTGCTCGAGGAGGGCTAGCCACCGGAAAAGGCATGACATATGCGTGCCTTCGACTAATGAAAGCAAGCAGATTTTATTAGGGAAGCCCACGAACCAATAAAAAACACTGACGTAAAGTTGACAGGGCTCCGAGCCCTTTTCTAAATACAAAAGAGTCTCGCTGCGATACGCATGCGCGAGCGCATGCAACGCAGGCTCAACCCTAACAAGCATTTACAATGCAACGGGTCTCGCATTTGCTCATGTTAGAGCTGATCGCGTTGTAAACTCTTAACCCGACTTTTCACCTATCGGGCAAAAGTGCATTTATGTACATAACCCGAAAAAGTGAAATCAAGTATGTAAAGCGCTCGACTTCTGCCAAGCGAGATCGCACTTGTAAATTAGAGAAAAAAAGTCCACGAGCCCGATGGAAAACAGCGAACCTCGCATGTTTTCTGTACTTGGTCACTGCGCTCGAGCAGGGCTAGCCACCGGAAAAGGTATGACATATGCGTGCCTTCGACTAATGAAAGCAAGCAGATTTTATTAGGGAAGCCCACGAACCAATAAAAAGCACTGACGTGAAGTTGACAGGGCTCCGAGCCCTTTTCTAAATACAAGAGTCTCACTGCGATACGCATGCGCGATCGCATGCAACGCAGGCTCGACCCTCAAAAACGGGGGATCCGGCTCCAGCATTCTAAACACCACCACTATTCTCAGTGTCACAGAGCCCAATCCAAACAGGGCGGCTGGCACGCAGGGACGGAGCACCCTCGCAAACACAATCCAAAAATCTCCACACAGAGAAAAGCGCCATGCTCTGGCTCACAATGAAAGTGAGGCACTTTAATGTTCATTTTCTGATCACAATGGCAAAAAATTATTTCATTCCTCAGAAGCAAATTAATTAATTCTCTTTCAAATGTCCTGATGCATTTCGGCTATCCTTCTCAGCCTTAATCATAGGTATCTCCTGATTGGAAAAAATAACCTCGTGTTTAGCCTTCCATTTAAACCATGCCTTTAAAGTCACAGGGTCTCTTTTTCCATGCTTTTCAATGTTTCACAGCCCGAGTGCGTTACTTAATTTCATAGGTCAAAGTTCACTTGTTCAAACATTATTTGCGAGTTTATTGCACCATCTACTTACTTTTTAAATTATCATCAATGTATTTTCATACATAACGTTCTTATCAATTTATTAAAGTGCTGGCAATAAACATATCACTCTTTATTGCAAAAGTGTCTTTGAATATCCTCTCTTTCACATGCACTTCAGCTGACCATGTTAAAAAAACTCATTGTTTATATTGTATATATATATATATATTTTTTTTTTACTGAAAAAAACCAAAGGTTACAGGAACGTTATAGTTAAGTTCTGAATTTACTCGCACAAAACCTTCATTCAAGAGCACAACGGTGAATATATATATATATATATTTTTTTTCACTGAAAAGAACAAAGGTTACAGGGACAAACTAGTTAGAAACCTTAGAAATTCAGCAGTTATATTTAGAGTTATTTCGAGTAACTATAACTTGCGCTCTAAGGTAACTATAATGCTCCCTGGCCATGCACAGTTTTCTGATCAATAATTTTATTGCAAATGTTGCAGTGATAATATCAAAGATGCTAAAGAAGGTGTCATCAGTGATATAAAATGTGGAATAATTAACTGCACATGGCAAAGGTGCAAGTTATAGTTACTCTAGGGCGCGAGTTATAGTTACTTGAAATAACAGCATGAATTTGGATACAGTGGGTGGTTTTAAAAAAAAAATTCTCTGCATTCGCAAATCCTCAAGTAGATTTGCGAATCTGAGATTCGTGGGTCCATCTTTTGATCTGATCCACGAATCAGATGAAAAAAAAATTCGACAATTTTTGCCCCGGGCCCCTCTGTGTCCTATGGGTCAGGATACCAGTATCCTGACCCCTTATGTTTTTTTCTCTCTTCTTTTCCCACCACTGAGCCAATGCAACAAACAAAGTGTCGGCCGCAACTTTTCTGTCAGGTTGGGGCCAGCCAATCAGATTCTTTTTGTGGCGTGTAGATCCTCAGTGGATCCACGACCCTATATATCTATATGTTTTGGCCTTACATTACTCCAAAACTACTAAATGGATTTACACCAAATCACAAAAAGCGTGATCTGGGCAACAGAATCTACCTTCGTGCCAAATTTGGTGTAACTCTGTTCCGTGATTCGGATTGTAGGCACGTTTAAAGGTCCAATGGAAAAATGAATGGGGTATACGTGTTTTGGGGGACCCCCCTTTTTCTCAGCCCCCAATTGACGGATCACTCCAAAACTTTCAAGACAGAAGCTGAACTTAGCAAAGTATAAGTTGTAAAATTATTGTGAAGATTCATTAAACAGCGCCATAGCTATTAGCAACACAAAAAAACACTTTTTCTATAGCAACTAGGGCCTAACTATAACTACCTAGTCACAACTTATATATATCCATCTTAGTGGCGGTTATCACTAGGTAGTTATAGTTAGGACGATGTTTACATAGAAAAAGTGTTTTTTGACTTGCCTATATCTTTGGCACTGTTTGATGAATTTTCACAAACTTTTCCAATTTTCCCAGTGATTTT
This sequence comes from Pleurodeles waltl, assembly GCF_031143425.1. Lineage (NCBI taxonomy): Eukaryota > Metazoa > Chordata > Amphibia > Caudata > Salamandridae > Pleurodeles > Pleurodeles waltl. The sequence goes on from NW_027149886.1 coordinate 377,875, forward strand.
TGCTGCGCATGCACATTTTGGGGTAATCTGTCATGCAAGGGCAAAAAAGTTGGGTTTCCCATGTTAATTCCCATAGGATCTCTGAACACGACTACAGCCCGAACCACTGGATGGAATGACACCAATTTTGTCAGAAAGCTACATTTCGGTATGCAGATTGTGCTTTTGCTTATTTGGAGTAAATCCATTCAGTAGTTTTTGAGAAATTAAAGGAAATCCAGATTTGCATATCTGTGATTGCGAATACTTTGCGAACAATGATGAGCTTGTGCAAGGAAATGCACAGCTCTGGTTGGCTGCCAACACTTTAAACCAGAAAGTATTGGCAGCCATCCTGGGAGTGTATTAAAAAAAAAAAAAAGATAAAGGGCCAGGATAGGATCACCCTGCATCTTAAAAAAAAATGACTGTGAAATTGAAGCCGTTGTGAATTTGCGGAAATATATATATATATATATATATATATATATATATATATATATATATATATATATATATATATTTTTTTTTTTTTTTTAAAGCGTGGGCTCCCGCACTTGTTCTTTAATAAGCCTCCAGGTGGGCCTAGTCCTGGGGGCATAGTTTTTTTTTGTTTTTTGTTTTAAATAGGGAGTATCCCCTGGCCCTCCAACAGCCTTGGGGATTACCATCTCCCCTGGGCATTGTAAGTACTGGGTCTGGGGGTAAAGGGGGTGGGCATTCACGTTCCAGCCTTTCTTAAATAGGAAGTCACCCTCTCCTTCTGGGTACTTCCTTTTAAACATTTCTCAATAAATAAAAATAAAATACATACTATGTTCATTACAGCATGTTCACAACAGCATAACCAACAACATGGTCAAATATATATTTGTGTGTGACATCTCAGAAGGTGTCAAACAAGGGTTTCGAACTGTGCTCTACATGTGCATCATTGTATGCCATTAGCATTACTCTGTCATTGCTCACATAATTGGTTACAAAACTTCATCAATACTTGTAATGAAGTGTTCAAAATAACACTAGCCCCAATAGGCTGATCATACGGATTAGTCATCAGAATATATTTTTTTCAGCATCCTCAGGGACAATCCCTCTATATATATAAAAGAAAAACTTTGTTCAATTCAGTCTCTCTTGTCAGTTAGTTTAAGTGGGTTCTTTATACAATTCTTAGAAGTAAATATCCAAAATTGTAATGAATAAAGAATTTCCTAGCTATCGTGAAGGAAAGTTTCAATTCTGTTGACGACACGGAGGCCAGGATTATGCTCATCTCGCTCATTTATTTTTATTTAGCAGTCTTAACAATAGCATTCATATTCAAAAACTACATTTCCTGTGAGTTTTTGCAATAACTCAACACAATTAGGGTAAGTCCCCTATATCCAAAACCAAGGAAAGGCACTTCCTCTTTCTTTGAGCGAAACATCCTGATCCAAGCATTTCTTTCAGAATTCTTGCTTCTGCTCTCACCCTAAGGGAAAACAAGATATGGAAGATACGTTTTCAGATACCATAAATTGAAATTTTCCTAGCCTTGGTGGCAGCAAGGCTAGATTTTATTAAAGACACAGAGGCAAGTATTATGCATAACTTTTCTTACTTTATTAACTAGCAACCAAGAAACTACAAATTCCAGAAACCCTGTGAGAAAAACTACAAAGCAACATCACAACGGGGCTTATCAATCGAATGTCGAGCCTCCACATAACAATCTTGACTGAGAGCAACAAGCCCCCTTTTCTTGCAATAGTCCGTCCACAGTAGAATCCAAGAGGAACGACAGAACAATATATAAAGTCAGAATAGCAGAGAAGAAATCCTTGCACAAATCCATGAGGAACAAACTGGTGAGAAAGAACTTCCGCACGAAGCTGCCAGGCCAGGAGAAACTGGAAGAAGATCACCTGGAAGCCATGGAGTTGGTTGAAGACGTGGCCACTGCAGAAAAGAAACAGGGAGGGTTAAAGAAATGTGGTGGGATTACACTCGCCTGCGGGTCTTTAATAAAATATAGCCTTTCTGACACCAAGGCTAGGAAAATCTCAATTTTATTACAAGACCGGAGGCTCATATTGTGCTTGTGTAGAGCAATTAAATAACAGTGTCCAGTGGATGATCAACAGGTTTACAATAAAAAGTTCTAAACGTACTAATGTTTGACTAATCAGAAGATCTGAGGATATCATGCAAACTAGCCCCTGCCCAGAAGGTTTGATAAGCCGTAGCTCCTCTCACTGAATAAGTGCCATAAGAGGGGAGAAACACGACCCAGGGACATGAGCCACTTCACCCAACGAGCTAGGGTAGGAGCTGAGACAGGTAAGTGTGGTTTCTGAAAGGAAATAAGCAATTGAGACGAGAAGGGAACCCTGAGATCTGCAGTTCGAGAAACATAAGTTTTCAAACAATTACCCACACACAATTTAGGTTGCGAAGGAAAAAAAGGATAAAGGACCGTAGACAAATTAGTTTTGGTACGTCTAAATACTTGAAAATAAATACCTAAAGTGGAAAAATGAAAGGAGGAAACATCCAGAGCTTTAACATCTGAAACACGTTTGATAGAGACTAAACACAGGAGCATAGTCAATTTTGCAGACAAAATGTTTCAACAATAAATCAGCATTATCCGGCCATTAGAGGACTAATTGAAGAACTGAGACAACATCCATCCCATCAAAACGTACTCCCTTTAAAAGTCAGCAAACCAATGGGTGTTCCCCAATAGGTCTTCCATCCACCTTGATATGTTCTGAAGAGATTGCAGACCTGTAAGTATTAACTGTACAATAGGCTTTAACCTGTGAAGCTAAGGAAGCCAAAAAATTTACCACTAAGGTGATATCTGCTGAAAAGGGATCAGAATCCCTGTCTACATACTAGCTACACCAAACCGACAAAGCGGATCGGTAGACTCTTGAAGGACCCGGAGCCCAGGACTGCTGAATGAACTGGACAGCCTCTTCCAAAATTCCTGGGGTTCTTCAGGAAGCCCCAAAATTCTCCACGCTATGAGATGAAGGGAGCCCTCTAAAATCAGATTGTGGGGAAGATCCTAATGGTTCAAGAAAAGGTCGGAAAAAGGAGGTATCAATACTGGAAGGTCTGAGGAGAGTTTCAACAGGGTCGGATACCAAGGCTGGAACTGCCAGAATGAAGTGATAAGAACCAGGGAGGAATGCTGTCTGCGGGCTTACGCTAGCACCCAGGCAATAAAAAGAAAGGGAGGACAGGCGTACAGAAGAGAAGGAGGCCATACTTGTAGCAAAGCGTCCATGGCCATCGCTAACGGATCCGGCCTCCAGCTGAAGAAGTCAGGAAGTTGAGTGTTGATCCTGGAAGCAAAAAGGTCTATCGACATAGCCCGAAGAGTGAAGAAAGATGATTGAATACGGAAGGGTGAAGTTTCCAGTCGCTTGAGTCATAAGAATGCCTGGAAAACCAATCTGCCACCAAGTTCAGCTTACCTGGAAGGTATTCTGCCTTGATCGAGATATTTCTTGGGAGACAAAACTCCCACAAACTCCTGCCCAAGAGAGCCAAAGGTTTGGATTTCGTTCCGCCTACACAGTTTATATACCTGAATGCAGACAGGTTGTCCATTCTCAGAAGAATTGAACACTTTACCCTGCCTTTTATAAAGGGCTGGATGGCAAAGGAACCTGCAAGCATCTCTAAACAGTTGATGTGCAGTGAGGACTCCTGAATGGACCCCCAATCGAGAGTCGACCACATCTTGTTCCCCAACCTGTCAGACTTGCATCTGACTTTGACAAGATCTGGGGCGGCAGAGAAAATTGTTCTCCCATTCCAAGCGTCTAAGTGACTCATCCACCAGGAAGGCTCTTCCCTGGATTCTGGATCTAGAACGACCAGATCTGAGTAGGCCAGACCCTTGCAAAGGTGATGGATTTTAAACCTCTGAAGAGCCCTGTGGACCTGGAAAGATGGCCTGAATGGAGGAAGAAAGAATGCCTACCAAATGAGCTATAGATCGGAGGGAACAGTGAGGGAGAGATAAAGTGTGGCGAATCTCTTGCTTTATCAGAGACACCTGCTGTTGAGGAAGTTGAAGCACCGACTCTACTGTGTTCACTATGAAACTGAGAAATTTGAGACATTGGGAAGGGATTAAAAAGGACTTTTGAAGATTTATGAGAAACGCTAGCCGTGACAAGAGATCCTGACAAAGGTTTAATTGTTCTATGAGGCAAGACTTGTCCTATGCCATGATGAGGAAATTGTTGAGATAGACGATGAGTCTTATCCCTTGACCTCAGAGGAAGGCTACTACTGGTTTGAGGATCTTGGTGAAACACCAATGGGCTGATGAAGGGCCGAAAGGAAGAGTTCTGAACTGAAAGAAGGAAGTTCCCCACTGGAACTGAAGAAACTTCCTGTAGGAGGGATGAACGGGCACCGAAAGATATGCGTCTTGAAGATCCAAGTGGCCTAACCAATTGTTGTGAAGTAGAAGATCCCTGAGATGGAGAATAGTCTCCATCTTGAAATGATGGTATACTACGCAATTGTTGAAATCTTTCAGATTTATAACAGGACAATGTTTTTTGTTCTTCTTCTGAACCAGACAAATGGTACAGAGAAACCTGGAAGGGTCGTAAGCAACTTCTTCTGTAGCCTGTTTTGTTAGTAAGGATTGTACCTCGTCCTGAACCAGAAGGAATTGATCTAAAAAAAAGAAGAGGTTGAGGCAGATGAGTCTGCTAAGGCACCTGATACAACTCTACGCAATAACCTTGAACAGTCTGAAAAACCCAAGGATCTGAGGTTATAGATAGCCAAGCGTTTAGACAAAACCACAGTCTGCCTCCTACAGGAGGAAAGCCAGAACTGGAAATCCTTACCTTCAAGCTGGTCTGCTTTGGATCTGTATCCCCTGTAATGGCCTCTACGGAAAGGTCGTGTATAGAATTGGGGTTTGTACCCCTGATAGAACTCCTGTTGGTTGCCTTGAGTGAAGGAGCCTCTGCCGAGGAATTGCCCTCTTGAAGAGTAACGGGCGGCAAATCAACCCCTTCCTTTGCCGGCCTTTCCAAAACATGTTGGGGAAAAAAATTATTTTAATTGAAGAATGTGCCTCGTCCAAAGAAGTAAATGCAGAGTCATATCTGCTCATCTCTTTTATAAAAGAATCACCGAAGAGAAGGCCATCTGCATTAGGGCCTTCCTCCTTGGTTGCCAAAGAACGGAGTTTGGAGTTAATTTTGAGCAGAAGTCTTTTGCGCAGCTCCTGACAGATGTAGGCATTGGCATTGCCTAACATGCATATTGCTCTCTAAGCCCAATTTGAGAGTATCGCGGGATCCACTTGATTGCCCTCCATCTTTGCTTCTTCAGCCAAATCAAAAATCCTAGTTAAAGGCCCAACTAGTCTATCCGTGCAATTTGACCAGGCTCGATTGACCACTTTCTTGGGATCCTTCCCAAATTTAGTGAAAAATAACAACATATTGCGGTCAATAGAGGGGGTAACAGCTACCTTAATTTGAAGGGAAGGTCTAGGGCGTTAGGACTTTAACTTGTTTAAAGACGCTTTGTCAAGCGCATGCCTCAAGTAAAAGGAGACATAGTCCGCAATATGATCGGATGGGAACCATTCCGAAGAGTTTGGGTGGTGAATCGACATAAGGTTGAAAATGGGTTCACCATCATGATCAACCAAATCATCAGACACTAAGGCCCATATTTAGAATTTTTTAGCGTCGCATTTGCGCCGCTTTTTGATGCAAAAGCGGCGCAAACATACAAAATTCAATTGTATTTTGTAAGTTTGCGCCGCTTTTGCATCAAAAAATGACGCATATGCGGCACTAAAAAAGTATAAATATGGGCCTAAGTGAGGGGAAAGCACAGAGGGAGAAACTTTACACCTTTTCTCCAAAGGCCCATTATCATAAACGTCATAATTTATGGTGTCGTGTAAAACGTTATCCCCATCACTGTGCATGTCTCTAAGGTTTAAGATATCAAGGGGGAGGAAGGGAGCCCCGAAGAATTTGCCTCTCGGGAGGGAGGCCCAAACTTAACAGACACGCCTTTGGGAGGCACATATGGGGGTGCTGTACGTTTCGTTCCTGTTTTAGGAGGACTATCTTTGGGGTTCTATAACATTCTAGATATAGAGGCTTCTAAATTTCTTGAAATATCCAGCATAGAAACCGAGACTTCATGCTGGACCAAGTCCTTAATGAAGGATTTTAAATTGTCCTTCATAGACTGGGTCTGCTCATCCCCAGACATATTTACAATTAACTAATTACTAAAAATAAAAGTATAAGCCAGAAAAACCTCCAAATATGGAAAAACCCCGACCTAAAGGGTTCAAAAATAGCTGAACGTCTAAATGGGAGGGCGCAAATGGAAGGGGGCTGGCTAGGGGCGTGTTCAGGGCGGAACCCAAAGAGAGTGAAGGGCATAACAAGGAAGGCCCTCACCGACCAATGATTCTGGCTGGCGCTAGTCGGAGCAGAAGGGGGGCAGCCAGGTCACTCCAAGCCGTGACGAGCTGGAGTTCTCACAGAGGAGCAATGGAGTCAATACGCAGTAGGAATACTTAATAAAACACTGAACGAACATTGAAGAACGTTCGGATAATGTTGCACGTGCGCGTATGCAAAGCAAGTTATAAGAAAGAAGCTCGAGGCCCCTCGCTGAAAGCCTAACCTTCAAACACACATAGCAAGAACACTATGGGGGTTATTCCAACTTTGGAGGAAGTGGTAATCCATCCCAAAAGTGACGGTAAAGTGACGGATATACCACCAGCCGTATTACAAGTCCATTATATCCTATGGAACTCGTAATACGGCTGGTGGTAAATCCGTCACATTTGGGACGGATTACCACCTTCTCCAAAGTTGGAATAACCCCCTATATAATTATATACATATAAAAATAACACCATATAACCAAATAACCATTAAATAAATAAATATTAGTTAAAAGGTAACAGCGAGCAGAGTACTTATCTTGACTGCGAGCCGCAAGAAAAGAGGGCTTGTTGCTCTCAGTCAAGATTGTTATGTGGAGGCTCGACCTTGGATTGGTCAATCCTATTTTGGTGTTGTTTTGTAGTTTTTCTCCCAGGGTTTCAGGGATTTGTAGTTTCTTGGCTGCTACTTAATAAAGTAAGAAAAGTTAGGCATAATATGAGCCTCCGGTCTTGTAATAACAATAATGGATAGTTTGAGGGATGATTTTATCAATACATTGCCAGAAATCAAGATATCGATTAAGGTTGACAATTCTTCATAAGAAAAAAAACATTGTTACCCCAGGGGAGCATGGTAATGTTCATAAACATACTTATCCAGATGCCGGGCGCTTCATAAGATACACAGATGGTAATAGAGCGACACAACTCTGGCCTTGCCTCCATGTCCTTAATATCATTGAAACTTTCTGTAGGAAGTTGGCTCTGTATGCACTATTTCAAAGTAAGGAATAGTATGCACAGACTCCAAGGGTTCCCCTTAGAGGTAAGATAGTGGCAAAAAGAGATAATACTAATGCCCTATTTTGTGGTAGTGTGGTCGAGCAGTAGGCTTATCAAAGGAGTAGTGTTAAGCATTTGTTCTACATACACACAGGCAATAAATGAGGAACACACACTCAGAGACAATTCCAAGCCAATAGGTTTTTGTATAGAAAAATATATTTTCTTAGTTTATTTTAAGAACCACAGGTTCAAATTTTACATGTAATATCTCATTTGAAAGGTATTGCAGGTAAGTACTTTAGGAACTTTGAATAATTACAGTAGCATATATACTTTTCACATAAAACACAAATAGCTGTTTTAAAAGTGGACACTGCAATTTTCACAGTTCCTGGGGGAGGTAAAGTATTGTTAGTTCTTGCAGGTAAGTAACCCACCTACAGGGTTCAGATTTGGGTCCAAGGTAGCCCACCGTTGGGGGTTCAGAGCAACCCCAAAGTCACCACACCAGCAGCTCAGGGCCGGTCAGGTGCAGAGGTCAAAGAGGTGCCAAAACACATAGGCTTCAATGGAGAGAAGGAGGTGCCCCGATTCTGGTCTGCCAGCAGGTAAGTACCCGCGTCTTCGGAGGGCAGACCAGCGGGGTTTTGTAGGGCACCGGGGGGGACACGAGTCCACACAAAAAGTACACCCTCAGCAGCGCGGGGGCGGCCGGGTGCAGTGTGCAAACTAGCGTCGGGTTTCCAATGGGAGTCAATGGGAGACCAAGGGGTCTCTTCAGCGGTGCAGGCAGGCAAGGGGTGGGCTCCTCGGGGTAGCCACCACCTGGGCAAGGGAGAGGGCCTCCTGGGGGTCACTCCTGCACTGGAGTTCCGATCCTTCAGGTGCTGGGGGCTGCGGGTGCAGCGTCTTTTCCAGCCGTCGGGATTTTAGAGTCAGGCAGTCGCGGTCAGGGGGAGCCTCGGGATTCCCTCTGCAGGCGTCGCTGTGGGGGCTCAGGGGGGACAACTTTGGTTACTCACAGTCTTGGAGTCGCCGGAGGGTCCTCCCTGTAGCGTTGTTTCTCCACCAGTCGAGTCGGGGTCGCCGGGTGCAGTGTTGCAAGTCTCATGCTTCTTGCGGGGATTTGCAGGGGTCTTTAAATCTGCTCCTCTGTAACAAAGTTGCAGTCTTTTTGGAACAGGGCCGCTGTCCTCGGGAGTTTCTTGTTCCTCTTGAAGCAGGGCAGTCCTCTGAGGATTCAGAGGTCGCTGGTCCTGGGGAAAGCGTCGCTGGAGCAGGTTTCTTTAGAAGGCAGGAGACAGGCCGGTAGGACTGGGGCCAAAGCAGTTGGTGTCTTCTTTTCTTCTTCTGCAGGGGTCTTTCAGCTCAGCAGTCCTCTTCTTCTTGTAGTTGCAGGAATCTAAATTCTTAGGTTCAGGGAAGCCCTTAAATACTAAATTTAACCCCTTCGCTGCCAGGCCTTTTCCCCCTCCTGTGCCGAGCCTTTTTTTGGCTATTTAGAGCAGTTCGCGCTTAGACCCTCATAACTTTTTGTTCACATAAGCTACCCACGCCAAATTTGTGTCCTTTTTTCCCAACATCCTAGGGATTCTAGAGGTACCCAGACTTTGTGGGTTCCCCAGAAGGAGGCCAAGAAATTAGCCAAAAAACAGTGAAAATTTCATTTTTTTTTTTTAAATGGGAAAAATGGGCTGCAGAAGAAGGCTTGTGGTTTTTTCCCTGAAAAGGGCATCAAAAAAGGGTTTGCGGTGATAAAATCACCAGCTTCCCAGCTTTCACGAACAGGCAGACTTGAATCAGAAAACCCAATTTTTCAACACAATTTTGGCATTTTACTGGGACATACGCCATTTTTACGATTTTTTGTGCTTTCAGCCTCCTTCCAGTCAGTGACAGAAATGGGCATGAAACCAACGCTGGATCCCAGAAACCGCAACATTTCTGAAAAGTAGACAAAATTCTGAATTCAGCAAGGGGTTATTTGTGTAGATCCTACAAGGGTTTCCTACAGAAAATAACAACTGAAAAAGAAAAATATTGAAATTGAGGTGAAAAAAACATCAATTTTTCTCTAAGTTTTACTCTGTAACTTTTTCCTGCAATATCAGATTTTTGAAAGCAATATACCGGTACGTCTGCTGGACTCTTCTGGTTGCGGGGATATATAGGGCTTGTAGGTTCATCAAGAACTCTAGGTACCCAGAGCCAATAAATGACCTGCACCCTGCAGTGGGTTTTCATTCTATGCCGGGTATACAGCAATTCATTTGCTGAAATATAAAGAGTAAAAAATAGCTATCAAGAAAACCTTTGTATTTCCAAAATGGGCACAAGATAAGGTGTTGAGAAGCAGTGGTTATTTGCACATCTCTGAATTCCGGGGTGCCCATACTAGCATGTGAATTACAGGGCATTTCTCAAATAGACGGCTTTTTTACACACTGTCTTACATTTGGAAGAGAAAAATGTAGAGAAAGACAAGGGGCAATAACACTTGTTTTGCTATTCTATGTTCCCCCAAGTCTCCCGATAAAAATGATACCTCACTTGTGTGGGTAGGCCTAGCGCCCGCGACAGGATATGCCCCAAAACACAACGTGGACACATCACAGAAAACAGAGCTGTTTTTAGCAAAGTGACTACCTGTGGATTTTGGCCTCTAGCTCAGCCGCCACCTAGGGAAACCTACCAAACCTGTGCATTTCTGAAAACTAGAGACCTAGGGGAATCCAAGATGGGGTGACTTGTGTGGCTCGGACCAGGTTCTGTTACCCAGAATCCTTTGCAAACCTCAAAATTTGGCTAAAAAAACAAATGTTCCTCACATTTCTGTGGCAGAAAGTTCTGGAATCTGAGAGGAGCCACAAATTTCCTTCCACCCAGCGTTCCCCCACGTCTCCCGATAAAAATGATACCACACTTGTGTGGGTAGGCCTAGCGCCCGCGACAGGAAACGCCCCAAAGCGCAACGTGGACACAGCCAAATTTTTTAAGGAAAACAGAGGTGTTTTTTGCAAAGTGCCTACCTGTAGATTTTGGCCTGTAGCTCAGCCGCCACCTAGGGAAACCTACCAAACCTGTGCATTTCTGAAAACTAGAGACCTAGGGGAATCCAAGATGGGGTGACTTGTGTGGCTCGGACCAGGTTCTGTTACCCAGAATCCTTTGCAAACCTCAAAATTTGGCTAAAAAAACACATGTTACTCACATTTCTGTGGCAGAAAGTTCTGGAATCTGAGAGGAGCCACAAATTTCCTTCCACCCAGCGTTCCCCCACGTCTCCCGATAAAAATTATACCTCACTTGTGTGGGTAGGCCTAGCGCCCGCGACAGGAAACGCCCCAAAGCGCAACGTGGACACAGCCACATTTTTTAAGGAAAACAGAGGTGTTTTTTGCAAAGTGCCTACCTGTAGATTTTGGCCTGTAGCTCAGCCGCCACCTAGGGAAACCTACCAAACCTGTGCATTTCTGAAAACTAGAGACCTAGGGGAATCCAAGATGGGGTGACTTGTGTGGCTCGGACCAGGTTCTGTTACCCAGAATCCTTTGCAGACCTCAAAATTTGGCTAAAAAAACACATGTTCCTCACATTTCTGTGGCAGAAAGTTCTGGAATCTGAGAGGACCCACAAATTTCCTTGCACCCAGCGTTCCCCCACGTCTCCAGATAAAAATGATACCTCACTTGTGTGGGTAGGCCTAGCGCCCGCGACAGGAAACGCCCCAAAGCGCAACGTGGACACAGCCAAATTTTTGAAGGAAAACAGAGGTGTTTTTTGCAAAGTGCCTACCTGTAGATTTTGGCCTGTAGCTCAGCCGCCCCCTAGGGAAACCTACCAAACCTGTGCATTTCTGAAAACTAGAGACCTAGGGGAATCCAAGATGGGGTGACTTGTGTGGCTCGGACCAGGTTCTGTTACCCAGAATCCTTTGCAAACCTCAAAGTTTGGCTAAAAAAACACATGTTCCTCACATTTCTGTGGCAGAAAGTTCTGGAATCTGAGAGGAGACACAATTGTCCTTCCACCTAGCGTTCCCCCACGTCTCCCGATAAAAATGATACCTCACTTGTGTGGGTAGGCCTAGGGCCCGCGACACGAACGCCCCAAAGCTCAACGTGGACACAGCCAAATTTTTGAAGGAAAACAGAGGTGTTTTTTGCAAAGTGCCTACCTGTAGATTTTGGCCTGTAGCTCAGCCGCCACCTAGGGAAACCTACCAAACCTGTGCATTTCTGAAAACTAGAGACCTAGGGGAATCCAAGATGGGGTGACTTGTGTGGCTCGGATCAGGTTCTGTTACCCAGAATCCTTTGCAAACCTCAAAATTTGGCTAAAAAAACACATGTTCCTCACATTTCTGTGGCAGAAAGTTCTGGAATCTGAGAGGAGCCACAAAATTCCTTCCACCCAGCGTTCCCCCACGTCTCCCGATAAAAATGATACCTCACTTGTGTGGGTAGGCCTAGCGCCCGCAACAGGAAACGCCCCAAAGCGCAACGTGGACACAGCCAAATTTTTGAAGGAAAACAGAGGTGTTTTTTGCAAAGTGCCTACCTGTAGATTTTGGCCTGTAGCTCAGCCGCCACCTAGGGAAACCTACCAAACCTGTGCATTTCTGAAAACTAGAGACCTAGGGGAATCCAAGATGGGGTGACTTGTGTGGCTCGGACCAGGTTCTGTTACCCAGAATCCTTTGCAAACCTCAGAATTTGGCTAAAAAAACACATGTTCCTCACATTTCTGTGGCAGAAAGTTCTGGAATCTGAGAGGAGCCACAAATTTCCTTCCACCCAGCGTTCCCCCACGTCTCCCGATAAAAATGATACCTCACTTGTGTGGGTAGGCCTAGCGCCCGCGACAGGAAACGCCCCAAAGCGCAACGTGGACACAGCCAAATTTTTGAAGGAAAACAGAGGTGTTTTTTGAAAAGTGCCTACCTGTAGATTTTGGCCTGTAGCTCAGCCGCCACCTAGGGAAACCTACCAAACCTGTGCATTTCTGAAAACTAGAGACCTAGGGGAATCCAAGATGGGGTGACTTGTGTGGCTCGGACCAGGTTCTGTTACCCAGAATCCTTTGCAAACCTCAGAATTTGTCTAAAAAAACACATGTTCCTCACATTTCTGTGGCAGAAAGTTCTGGAATCTGAGAGGAGCCACAAATTTCCTTCCACCCAGCGTTCCCCCACGTCTCCCGATAAAAATGATACCTCACTTGTGTGGGTAGGCCTAGCGCCCGCGACAGGAAACGCCCCAAAGCGCAACGTGGACACAGCCAAATTTTTGAAGGAAAACAGAGGTGTTTTTTGCAAAGTGCCAACCTGTAGATTTTGGCCTGTAGCTCAGCCGCCACCTAGGGAAACCTACCAAACCTGTGCTTTTCTGAAAACTAGAGACCTAGGGGAATCCAAGATGGGGTGACTTGTGTGGCTCGGACCAGGTTCTGTTACCCAGAATCCTTTGCAAACCTCAAAATTTGGCTAAAAAAACACATGTTCCTCACATTTCTGTGGCAGAAAGTTCTGGAATCTGAGAGGAGCCACAAATTTCCTTCCACCCAGCGTTCCCCCACGTCTCCCGATAAAAATGATACCTCACTTGTGTGGGTAGACCTAGCGCCCGCGACAGGAAACGCCCCAAAGCGCAACGTGGACACAGCCAAATTTTTGAAGGAAAACAGAGGTGTTTTTTGCAAAGTGCCTACCTGTAGATTTTGGCCTGTAGCTCAGCCGCCACCTAGGGAAACCTACCAAACCTGTGCTTTTCTGAAAACAAGAGACCTAGGGGTATCCAAGATGGGGTGACTTCTGTGGCTCGGACCGGGTTCTGTTACCCAGAATCCTTTGCAAACCTCAAAATTTGGCTAAAAAAACACATGTTCCTCACATTTCTGTGGCAGAAAGTTCTGGAATCTGAGAGGAGCTACAAATTTCCTTCCACCCAGCGTTCCCCCACGTCTCCCGATAAAAATGATACCTCACTTGTGTGGGTAGGCCTAGCGCCCGCGACAGGAAACGCCCCAAAGCGCAACGTGCACACAGCCAAATTATTGAAGGAAAACAGAGGTGTTTTTTGCAAAGTGCCTACCTGTAGATTTTGGCCTGTAGCTCACCCGCCACCAAGGGAAACCTACCAAACCTGTGCATTTCTGAAAACTAGAGACCTAGGGGAATCCAAGATGGGGTGACTTGTGTGGCTCGGACCAGGTTCTGTTACCCAGAATCCTTTGCAAACCTCAAAATTTGGCTAAAAAAACACATGTTCCTCACATTTCTGTGGCAGAAAGTTCTGGAATCTGAGAGGAGCCACAAATGTTCTTCCACCCAGCGTTCCCCCACGTCTCCCGATAAAACTGATACCTCACTTGTGTGGGTAGACCTAGCGCCCGCGACAGGAAACGCCCTAAAGCGCAACGTGGACACAGCCACATTTTTGAAGGAAAACAGAGGTGTTTTTTGCAAAGTGCCTACCTGTAGAGTTTGGCCTGTAGCTCAGCCGCCACCTAGGGAAACCTACCAAACCTGTGCTTTTCTGAAAACTAGAGACCTAGGGGTATCCAAGATGGGGTGACTTCTGTGGCTCGGACCAGGTTCTGTTACCCAGAATCCTTTGCAAACCTCAAAATTTGGCTAAAAAAACACATGTTCCTCACATTTCTGTGGCAGAAAGTTCTGGAATCTGAGAGGAGCTACAAATTTCCTTCCACCCAGCGTTCCCCCACGTCTCCCGATAAAAATGATACCTCACTTGTGTGGGTAGGCCTAGCGCCCGCGACAGGAAACGCCCCAAAGCGCAACGTGCACACAGCCAAATTATTGAAGGAAAACAGAGGTGTTTTTTGCAAAGTGCCTACCTGTAGATTTTGGCCTGTAGCTCAGCCGCCACCAAGGGAAACCTACCAAACCTGTGCATTTCTGAAAACTAGAGACCTAGGGGAATCCAAGATGGGGTGACTTGTGTGGCTCAGACCAGGTTCTGTTACCCAGAATCCTTTGCAAACCTCAAAATTTGGCTAAAAAACACATGTTCCTCACATTTCTGTGGCAGAAAGTTCTGGAATCTGAGAGGAGCCACAAAATTCCTTCCACCCAGCGTTCCCCCACGTCTCCCGATAAAAATGATACCTCACTTGTGTGGGTAGGCCTAGCGCCCGCAACAGGAAACGCCCCAAAGCGCAACGTGGACACAGCCAAATTTTTGAAGGAAAACAGAGGTGTTTTTTGCAAAGTGCCTACCTGTAGATTTTGGCCTGTAGCTCAGCCGCCACCTAGGGAAACCTACCAAACCTGTGCATTTCTGAAAACTAGAGACCTAGGGGAATCCAAGATGGGGTGACTTGTGTGGCTCGGACCAGGTTCTGTTACCCAGAATCCTTTGCAAACCTCAGAATTTGGCTAAAAAAACACATGTTCCTCACATTTCTGTGGCAGAAAGTTCTGGAATCTGAGAGGAGCCACAAATTTCCTTCCACCCAGCGTTCCCCCACGTCTCCCGATAAAAATGATACCTCACTTGTGTGGGTAGGCCTAGCGCCCGCGACAGGAAACGCCCCAAAGCGCAACGTGGACACAGCCAAATTTTTGAAGGAAAACAGAGGTGTTTTTTGAAAAGTGCCTACCTGTAGATTTTGGCCTGTAGCTCAGCCGCCACCTAGGGAAACCTACCAAACCTGTGCATTTCTGAAAACTAGAGACCTAGGGGAATCCAAGATGGGGTGACTTGTGTGGCTCGGACCAGGTTCTGTTACCCAGAATCCTTTGCAAACCTCAGAATTTGTCTAAAAAAACACATGTTCCTCACATTTCTGTGGCAGAAAGTTCTGGAATCTGAGAGGAGCCACAAATTTCCTTCCACCCAGCGTTCCCCCACGTCTCCCGATAAAAATGATACCTCACTTGTGTGGGTAGGCCTAGCGCCCGCGACAGGAAACGCCCCAAAGCGCAACGTGGACACAGCCAAATTTTTGAAGGAAAACAGAGGTGTTTTTTGCAAAGTGCCTACCTGTAGATTTTGGCCTGTAGCTCAGCCGCCACCTAGGGAAACCTACCAAACCTGTGCTTTTCTGAAAACTAGAGACCTAGGGGAATCCAAGATGGGGTGACTTGTGTGGCTCGGACCAGGTTCTGTTACCCAGAATCCTTTGCAAACCTCAAAATTTGGCTAAAAAAACACATGTTCCTCACATTTCTGTGGCAGAAAGTTCTGGAATCTGAGAGGAGCCACAAATTTCCTTCCACCCAGCGTTCCCCCACGTCTCCCGATAAAAATGATACCTCACTTGTGTGGGTAGACCTAGCGCCCGCGACAGGAAACGCCCCAAAGCGCAACGTGGACACAGCCAAATTTTTGAAGGAAAACAGAGGTGTTTTTTGCAAAGTGCCTACCTGTAGATTTTGGCCTGTAGCTCAGCCGCCACCTAGGGAAACCTACCAAACCTGTGCTTTTCTGAAAACAAGAGACCTAGGGGTATCCAAGATGGGGTGACTTCTGTGGCTCGGACCGGGTTCTGTTACCCAGAATCCTTTGCAAACCTCAAAATTTGGCTAAAAAAACACATGTTCCTCACATTTCTGTGGCAGAAAGTTCTGGAATCTGAGAGGAGCTACAAATTTCCTTCCACCCAGCGTTCCCCCACGTCTCCCGATAAAAATGATACCTCACTTGTGTGGGTAGGCCTAGCGCCCGCGACAGGAAACGCCCCAAAGCGCAACGTGCACACAGCCAAATTATTGAAGGAAAACAGAGGTGTTTTTTGCAAAGTGCCTACCTGTAGATTTTGGCCTGTAGCTCACCCGCCACCAAGGGAAACCTACCAAACCTGTGCATTTCTGAAAACTAGAGACCTAGGGGAATCCAAGATGGGGTGACTTGTGTGGCTCGGACCAGGTTCTGTTACCCAGAATCCTTTGCAAACCTCAAAATTTGGCTAAAAAAACACATGTTCCTCACATTTCTGTGGCAGAAAGTTCTGGAATCTGAGAGGAGCCACAAATGTTCTTCCACCCAGCGTTCCCCCACGTCTCCCGATAAAACTGATACCTCACTTGTGTGGGTAGACCTAGCGCCCGCGACAGGAAACGCCCTAAAGCGCAACGTGGACACAGCCACATTTTTGAAGGAAAACAGAGGTGTTTTTTGCAAAGTGCCTACCTGTAGAGTTTGGCCTGTAGCTCAGCCGCCACCTAGGGAAACCTACCAAACCTGTGCTTTTCTGAAAACTAGAGACCTAGGGGTATCCAAGATGGGGTGACTTCTGTGGCTCGGACCAGGTTCTGTTACCCAGAATCCTTTGCAAACCTCAAAATTTGGCTAAAAAAAACACATGTTCCTCACATTTCTGTGGCAGAAAGTTCTGGAATCTGAGAGGAGCTACAAATTTCCTTCCACCCAGCGTTCCCCCACGTCTCCCGATAAAAATGATACCTCACTTGTGTGGGTAGGCCTAGCGCCCGCGACAGGAAACGCCCCAAAGCGCAACGTGCACACAGCCAAATTATTGAAGGAAAACAGAGGTGTTTTTTGCAAAGTGCCTACCTGTAGATTTTGGCCTGTAGCTCAGCCGCCACCAAGGGAAACCTACCAAACCTGTGCATTTCTGAAAACTAGAGACCTAGGGGAATCCAAGATGGGGTGACTTGTGTGGCTCGGACCAGGTTCTGTTACCCAGAATCCTTTGCAAACCTCAAAATTTGGCTAAAAAACACATGTTCCTCACATTTCTGTGGCAGAAAGTTCTGGAATCTGAGAGGAGCCACAAATGTTCTTCCACCCAGCGTTCCCCCACGTCTCCCGATAAAACTGATACCTCACTTGTGTGGGTAGACCTAGCGCCCGCGACAGGAAACGCCCTAAAGCGCAACGTGGACACAGCCACATTTTTGAAGGAAAACAGAGGTGTTTTTTGCAAAGTGCCTACCTGTAGAGTTTGGCCTGTAGCTCAGCCGCCACCTAGGGAAACCTACCAAACCTGTGCATTTCTAAAAACTAGAGACCTAGGGGAATCCAAGATGGGGTGACTTGTGTGGCTCGGACCAGGTTCTGTTACCCAGAATCCTTTGCAAACCTCAGAATTTGGCTAAGAAAACACATGTTCCTCACATTTCTGTGGCAGAAAGTTCTGGAATCTGAGAGGAGCCACAAATTTTCTTCCACCCAGCGTTCCCCCACGTCTCCCGATAAAACTGATACCTCACTTGTGTGGGTAGGCCTAGCGCCCGCGACAGGAAACGCCCCAAAGCGCAACGTGGACACACCACATTTTTTAAGGAAAACAGAGGTGTTTTTTACAAAGTGCCTACCTGTAGAGTTTGGCCTGTAGCTCAGCCGCCACCTAGGGAAACCTACCAAACCTGTGCATTTCTGAAAACTAGAGACCTAGGGGAATCCAAGATGGGGTGACTTGTGTGGCTCGGACCAGGTTCTGTTACCCAGAATCCTTTGCAAACCTCAGAATTTGGCAAAGAAAACACATGTTCCTCACATTTCTGTGACAGAAAGTTCTGGAATCTGAGAGGAGCCACAAATTTCCTTCCACCCAGCGTTCCCCCACGTCTCCCGATAAAAATGATACCTCACTTGTGTGGGTAGGCCTAGCGCCCGCGACAGGAAACGCCCCAAAGCGCAACGTGCACACAGCCAAATTATTGAAGGAAAACAGAGGTGTTTTTTGCAAAGTGCCTACCTGTAGATTTTGGCCTGTAGCTCACCCGCCACCAAGGGAAACCTACCAAACCTGTGCATTTCTGAAAACTAGAGACCTAGGGGAATCCAAGATGGGGTGACTTGTGTGGCTCGGACCAGGTTCTGTTACCCAGAATCCTTTGCAAACCTCAAAATTTGGCTAAAAAAACACATGTTCCTCACATTTCTGTGGCAGAAAGTTCTGGAATCTGAGAGGAGCCACAAATGTTCTTCCACCCAGCGTTCCCCCACGTCTCCCGATAAAACTGATACCTCACTTGTGTGGGTAGACCTAGCGCCCGCGACAGGAAACGCCCTAAAGCGCAACGTGGACACAGCCACATTTTTGAAGGAAAACAGAGGTGTTTTTTGCAAAGTGCCTACCTGTAGAGTTTGGCCTGTAGCTCAGCCGCCACCTAGGGAAACCTACCAAACCTGTGCTTTTCTGAAAACTAGAGACCTAGGGGTATCCAAGATGGGGTGACTTCTGTGGCTCGGACCAGGTTCTGTTACCCAGAATCCTTTGCAAACCTCAAAATTTGGCTAAAAAAACACATGTTCCTCACATTTCTGTGGCAGAAAGTTCTGGAATCTGAGAGGAGCTACAAATTTCCTTCCACCCAGCGTTCCCCCACGTCTCCCGATAAAAATGATACCTCACTTGTGTGGGTAGGCCTAGCGCCCGCGACAGGAAACGCCCCAAAGCGCAACGTGCACACAGCCAAATTATTGAAGGAAAACAGAGGTGTTTTTTGCAAAGTGCCTACCTGTAGATTTTGGCCTGTAGCTCAGCCGCCACCAAGGGAAACCTACCAAACCTGTGCATTTCTGAAAACTAGAGACCTAGGGGAATCCAAGATGGGGTGACTTGTGTGGCTCGGACCAGGTTCTGTTACCCAGAATCCTTTGCAAACCTCAAAATTTGGCTAAAAAAACACATGTTCCTCACATTTCTGTGGCAGAAAGTTCTGGAATCTGAGAGGAGCCACAAATGTTCTTCCACCCAGCGTTCCCCCACGTCTCCCGATAAAACTGATACCTCACTTGTGTGGGTAGACCTAGCGCCCGCGACAGGAAACGCCCTAAAGCGCAACGTGGACACAGCCACATTTTTGAAGGAAAACAGAGGTGTTTTTTGCAAAGTGCCTACCTGTAGAGTTTGGCCTGTAGCTCAGCCGCCACCTAGGGAAACCTACCAAACCTGTGCATTTCTAAAAACTAGAGACCTAGGGGAATCCAAGATGGGGTGACTTGTGTGGCTCGGACCAGGTTCTGTTACCCAGAATCCTTTGCAAACCTCAGAATTTGGCTAAGAAAACACATGTTCCTCACATTTCTGTGGCAGAAAGTTCTGGAATCTGAGAGGAGCCACAAATTTCCTTCCACCCAGCGTTCCCCCACGTCTCCCGATAAAAATGATACCTCACTTGTGTGGGTAGGCCTAGCGCCCGCGACAGGAAACGCCCCAAAGCGCAACGTGCACACAGCCAAATTATTGAAGGAAAACAGAGGTGTTTTTTGCAAAGTGCCTACCTGTAGATTTTGGCCTGTAGCTCAGCCGCCACCAAGGGAAACCTACCAAACCTGTGCATTTCTGAAAACTAGAGACCTAGGGGAATCCAAGATGGGGTGACTTGTGTGGCTCGGACCAGGTTCTGTTACCCAGAATCCTTTGCAAACCTCAAAATTTGGCTAAAAAAACACATGTTCCTCACATTTCTGTGGCAGAAAGTTCTGGAATCTGAGAGGAGCCACAAATTTTCTTCCACCCAGCGTTCCCCCACGTCTCCCGATAAAACTGATACCTCACTTGTGTGGGTAGGCCTAGCGCCCGCGACAGGAAACGCCCCAAAGCGCAACGTGGACACACCACATTTTTGAAGGAAAACAGAGGTGTTTTTTACAAAGTGCCTACCTGTAGAGTTTGGCCTGTAGCTCAGCCGCCACCTAGGGAAACCTACCAAACCTGTGCATTTCTGAAAACTAGAGACCTAGGGGAATCCAAGATGGGGTGACTTGTGTGGCTCGGACCAGGTTCTGTTACCCAGAATCCTTTGCAAACCTCAGAATTTGGCTAAGAAAACACATGTTCCTCACATTTCTGTGACAGAAAGTTCTGGAATCTGAGAGGAGCCACAAATTTCCTTCCACCCAGCGTTCCCCCACGTCTCCCGATAAAAATGATATCTCACTTGTGTGGGTAGGCCTAGCGCCCGCGACAGGAAACGCCCCAAAGCGCAACGTGGACACAGCCACATTTTTGAAGGAAAACAGAGGTGTTTTTTGCAAAGTGCCTACCTGTAGATTTTGGCCTGTAGCTCAGCCGCCACCTAGGGAAACCTACCAAACCTGTGCTTT